>NC_056750.1:483790481-483977981 GCF_019279795.1 Protopterus annectens | reverse complement strand
AAGTGAATTACAGTTGTCTAACACTTGAATCTCTAAGCTGTTAATGAATTGCTTCTTGTAATAAAAGTATAGGGTTTGAACCCTCCTGCCTTCATTTGCCTATGGTATAAGTGTGAGCAAGCCACTTAGACAGAAATCCTGGCTCACCCCTAAAAACAGACATTTTCTCTATTTGGTTTACCTGGTTAACAGACAGATAAAAACATGGTATTTAAAATTTCTCCTTTTTAGGGGTTTCACCCCTCCAATTATTTTTCTTTTTGTCTAAGAATCTTGAGCAAAGAAACTGAGTGGTATTTTTGGTCTTTTCCTTCTAAAATTTGTGGCTTTTGGCAAACTGTTGCAATTGCAGGTCACTAAATAATGACAGGCATGTGATTTCAGATTTTGTTTCTTTCAAAAAAAAATGCTTGATAAGCACAGTTGTTAATCTATCAACTTTCTAAGTATACAAGAGAAATATTTAAAACCTTTTCTTAATTCTGTTCCTTGTTTCTGATGAGGCAACAGCTGTATGGTTCTGACGTCAGCAAACTGAGATACATTTTGTGCCATTATATATCATTTTATTCACTCACTTGATCTCAAACAAATATCCAGTGTATACAGTCATACAAGTGGCTGTAATTGTTCGGTGTATGTGTGTGTGTGTGTGTGTGTGTGTGTGTGTGTGTGTGTGTGTGTATGTGCATGTGTGTGTACGTGCCAAAAAAAACTATTAGCAATGTAGTGAAGTAATACCCGAGTTGGGAAGAAAGGCTAAAGTTGTTTATCACTGAGAATTTTTAACTACAGATGCTAAGACAGAATAAAGGAATAATTTGTTTATTTTTGTTTTATGTGTGGGGGGTAGTGGTCTTTTTCAACTTTCTCTCACATTTTCTACTGTTTGAAGAGCCAGGTGTGTTTTGGAACACCATATATTAATAACTGCTGTATAACTGTTTTGTTATATAAATAGTGTAAAAGGATATTTTAGCTGGTACCCGAGTGACTGCAGGTATCAAAGAATGATTTATAAGTATAAACTCCATTGTTTAAATTTGGTGTGAGCTTCCTTTCCTTCTAGTTGTTTGTAAATGTGTCATGGCTCTACCCATATGTTCCTCACTGTGCAAGATAGTGTAGTTTTCCACATTTTGAATATGGAGGGTTGACTATGGCTGTAATTTCTTTAATTCTTTTCCTTGCTGGTGTACGGATGGTATAATATTCATAATGTTGCAAGCCTGTTCTTACCTGTATTGCTTGATTTGCTTGATGCTAAATGGACTTGACTGTTTTTGTTTCTTTTGCGTGGTCGGGGGCTGTCTTCTTAGCTTGCCATCTTGGGCCTTGGACTTTGTAAACTCAGTTGTTTCTCCCAAGAGTCTCTAATGGCTGAACAAGGATTGGTAAATCAAGTATAAAGTGATATTTCAACAATGCTGTGAGCTTTCTCTCTAGTTATAATAAATGTTCCACATTTTGCCCATTTGTTCCACCATATGAGTGGTAATATGATGGACGTAAAAGTTCCCATGGCACTTAACAAAAAAGTAGGTAAGTTCCCAAATGTCCTGGCCAAATTTTCCTAATCTGTATTAATACCATCTTGTGCCCCCCCTGAAAAGAGGTCATTGATCTAGTTGGGCTAACCCACTCAACAAGAAATGTAAGAAAGTACGTAAATAAATTATGGTTGCCACTATATCTCAGTTATTTCATTATATATTTGCACTCTGACTGTTTAATGCATCAGAATCATTAAGTGGTTATGGTTCTGATATCTAATTGTTTCTGATGCAGTAAGGTGATCCTGGAGTTTTTTTCTCCTGAATCCACTTCAAGACTCCTTTAAATATGTCATGCCAGGCATAAGGAAATACAGATATCAAGATGATTGTCACTGTTGATATGACACCCTGACCCAATGTGCAAAAATGGAAAAGGGGTTGAGGATGGATGAATATTTTTTCTCTTTCTACTGAGGCACAAATTATTTTGTGCATTACATTTTCCTATCTCTGTTATGTCGCTAGCTACTCCCTTGACGTGTTACACTGTAGCACACTAATACTTCTTCCAAATTGTAATCCTTGAACATGACAAATTTGTAGTTTTTCTGTGTTTTGAATATTGCAAGGATTTGTAAGATTATGACATTCATTGCTTTTTCATAGGGAAATGGTCTTTCATTTTTAACAGTGAATTATGGGTGAGTTTTTACTGTGTCATGTATTCTATACTTTGCTTGTATACTGTTGTGGTTTTCTCATGTCCTACATGCCCGGTCACCAAGCTACTATGGCTCTCTTGTGCCCCAGCAAGAAAAGGATCCTTGAGCCTCCACTGTTGTGAGGATAAATGCAAAGATACAATATTAAGCCTTAGTTAGACGTTTTAAGTTGTTCATTTTTGCCTTTTTTCCTGTATAAGTCTGTCTGGGTGCGTAATATCTTTTCCTATTTGTGAGGGTAGCTGAAAGGAGGTTGAGTCTGTTGAGGAGTTTGCCACATTTGCTCTTGGCATTGTTTGCCCTATTGGTTCTGTTATATATAGCCAGGATTGAAAGACTGTGTTAGTTGTAGATGGTTATATTTTAAATCATGTGAAAAAACTTAATTGAAAAAGTTACTGAGGATGAAGGTGGCCAAGAAATGTGGTGAATTTTGTAACATTTCAGAGGTCATCCATGGAGGAACTGTTGAGGAGCAGTAGTCGTTTTCATGTGGTGGGTGTGAATGTGGTATGTGGCTGTGTGCTCCATGAAGGAATGTGGTGCTTTGTGTAGGAATCCTCCCTGTTATGTAGTACACAGAGATATACCTAGTACTTCAGAACAGCCTGCTGCAAAGCTCCAGTCCCACTGCTGAGTCAGATGAGCGAGAATAAAGCTATTTAAAGATAGCATAGTATCTGTGCACTGTGCTGGCCATTCAGACTTCAGCATGTGATCTTTGTGAGATGTGGAGTTTGTTTACGGATGGCTGTCTAATACTTCAACAGGTGTGTGTCCATGTGTTTGAGTGCTCAGAACTTGGTTGCTTTGTGTGCTGGTTTTGTTTGGATGATGTATGGGACTTTTTGACAAAGAAGAAGACTTACTGACATCTCTACAACATATATGATTTTTTAGAGATTTCTGCAAATATAAAAAGAATACCTACTATGTTTACTTTTATAAGAAGCAAAAGTTAAAGGAATACATGTTTTTATGCTGCTTGTTTGATCTGTTTGATACTGCAGATTCATCTCTAGTATCTTGTTTTGCTCTTTTTGGTTTTATAAGTACAGGAATTAAACTTTAAAAAGTTTGTATTAAAATTTAGTCAGCTATTCCAAGGATGCTTTTTATTATTCTCAGAAAAGCTGAAAAAGTATGTAGTCATTCGACTTGCATCTTTTCTGTGTATTCTCCATAGACTTTCAACATTCCACTAAGCACTTCATTTTTGATTATTGAGGTTATCTTTTAAGCATCAGAATCATGGAAATATGTATTTGTTTTTACTGCCAAGTTTTTGATGATTACATTTTTTTGAAGAAAATTACTTGTATAGCAAGTTGTCAAAGCTTTTAACCAGAACTCCTCAATGTACAAGGTTTCCTCCTTGTGTGCCAGTGGGATTTTGTATATTGTTAGTTAAATTCCTGTATGTGTACAATATATTGAGGGCTAACATCACTGTATCCATTGTTTGATAGAGAAATGAATCAGTGATATGGGCAGTATTACATTTCTTACTAAGAATGAAGGAAAGAGAATTGAGGATTTGAAAAGGCATTTGATTGCTGGCATAACTCCTAAAATTAAACAAGCTTTGGATATAGAATCAGAGTCAAATGTTCATCACCTTATGAAAAACACGTTATCATACTGTAACACACATTTTCTTAGAAATGTAGCTTTAAGGTTATGCATTTGATATTTCACTGTTATTTTTTCACAGTCTATTGATGTTTGTTTAAAGTATTGATTTTGGTTGTGTGATTAAATGTACTTTTTATTTTCTGTTGTTTGTCTAAGGAAAGTATTTTTTCTATTTTCTTTTTATTTTATATTTATATATATCATTTTCTTTTAACTGTGTGTGTGCGTGTGTGTGTGTAAAATATATTCGCTGTGATGACAGTTAATGTTTCTATTTCAGTCATACACCCATCACTTATCCAAAGCAAAAAATCACTGAAAACAAAAGACTAAAATCACAGATACCCCAAAACTGAAAAGAATGCATCAGAATATCACATATCTACACAGCATGGAAAATGAATGGCAGACACAGAACCACTGCAATTTATCTTAATGCCAAATAATGGTAATAAAAAACTATCACAAGGTGACAAACTTCAATTTACCAAATTAAGTAATTATACAATACAACATCAAAAGACACACTATGTAAAAAAAAAATACCCATTAGACCAAAATACTAACATAAATCTTTTTGGATTGCGGCAAACCCCTTGTATCTGCAAAAAGGAGACATTTTGTGCATAAACCTAATTTCCCAAAAAGATAATCAAAAGTTTTGTTGAGTCAGTTCACTGTTTTGCCAAATGCTTTTCAGAGTTAATAACTGAAATAACAGGTAGTAGGTGGCATGGGAATTTCTCCTTTCCCTCAAAGATGTGCAGGGCCAGTGCTAGCATTTTGGAGGCCCCCCGCAAGTTTCAAGTTGGGGGCCCTACTCAGGAGAATATAAAGTATGACCACATTGCAGTCGCATCCCCTTCCCTGTGAAGCTCATCCAGAACCATTTAACAATCACCATAGCATTACTACATTCAAATCATTAAGAATTGATGTGCCAAGGTACACACACTGACTGGCATTTAGCACCAATGTTACATTATAACAAACCCTTGTACCACAGCAAGGTAGCCACTCAGAGGTTCACGCACACTGACTGTATACTCAACTGCCCAGATTTTGACAGAATGTCCAAATTTGAATTATGTCTGGCCTGTTCCTCAAAATTTGTAGTTTTCTGGATTGTTTGTGACAAATCAGTGAGGGTTGGATTCACTAAATAATAAGAGGCATTTGAGTTTCAGACTTCATATCCTTCAGAAAATGCATGGTAACACAAGACCTTTTAGTCTAGCAACTTTGTAAGTTTTTAAGAGCAATGTTTAAAATTTGTCTTGATTTTTGGGCCGTCCCTCCATTATCTTTGGCTTTGTCCAGATTTTTTTGTGCCAAGAGATTGAGAGCTATGACTGACTGGCATTTACAGCAGTAGCAATATTGTTACATTATGACAAGCCTCTGTACCGCATCAAGGTAGCCAGTCCCACAGATGTACACAAAGACCCACACACTAATGCTGACACACAACATAGACACACAAGACAAAGGCAGCAATGCAGCATAGCTGAACAGAGACACCCGCCCAGACTTCCTCACACAAGACAGAGGCAGACAAGATAGACAGCTACACAGACTCTTGCACACAGGACAGACACCCACATATGAAAAAGACAGCACTACAGCAAGACTGAACATTAACACCCATACAGACTCCCACACACAGGACAAACAGCTACACAGACTCTTGCACACAGGATAGACACAGACATGATAAAAACAGCACTACAGCAAGACTGAACACCAACACAGACTCCCATACACAGGACAGAGGCACCCACCCACAGAGGGCAGAAACAAACAAGACCAGGACAAAACTACTGCAAGACTCTACAGAGACCCACACAAGACGAAGGCAGCACTACCGAAAGACAGAACTGAGACACCACACACATAGTCCCAAGCACAAGGTGATGCCAGCACTATGGCAAGACTGAAACACACAAACAGCATTAGATAAACTGACTCTATCACACAAAACAGACAGTTAATGATATGCAGAACAGTCACACTGCAGAGGTATACAAGACAGCCATTGGACAGACATAGAAAAGACTAGAGACACACAAAACATACAAGGCAAAGCCATGGGGATTACTGAGCCTGAGGCAGACAGACTCAACCCCAAAGAAAAACATAAGAGAGAGAGAGAGCCATGGGGATTACTGTGCTTCTGGCCTGGCCTCACAACAGGATTTGTGGCAGCACAAAGTATAAGCAAGATTTTGGTATCCTGCCACACCACCACAGGGTTTTTGTATATCCCAGTAGTACGACAAGCTGTTTTCATTTCCATAAGTCATTTCTGTGCAGGTAGGGAGTAGTAAATGTATATGGGTGCAAGCTCACTTACACAGCACTGTCCAAGTGATACATGTTACATTAACCTCACATGAACTAATGCTAGCTACCAACATTTCAAGTTTTTAGGTTTGTAGTTAAAGCTTAGAGACACTGAACAATAGACTTCCCTCTCATGCCCCCACAAAATATTGGAAGGTGCATTTTTATTTATTTTTATTTATTATTTATTTAAAAAAATAAGAAACTTATTTGAAAAAAGGGATACAAGACACATCTCAATCCATAACCCTAATAGCTTCCTCAACAAAGGCCAACCATAAGGCGTTCTTTAGTTACATATGTGACCTTAAAAGAAAGGCCCAGATTTGTGCCAAACTGGTAGTTAATGATACCACATATACTGAGCCTGTGGACATAACTAACCTGTTAGCCAACAGATTCTGTGAAAACTTCACTCCGCTGTCCCCAACAGACGTACACCATGACATCCCTACCACCTGTCCCCTACCTTGTATCTCTAAAGAGCAGGTTGTAAACGCCCTCTCTAAGGCCAAAAACACAGCATCTATGGGACCTGATAACATCGCAGGCTGTGTCCTACATTGACTCCAACAAGAATTAACAACACCATTGGGTACTCTTTTCAATCATAGTATAAGCACCGGCTATGTCCCAGCCGAATGAAAAACAGCCACCATTATCCCCTTGCACAAAGGTGGTGCTTCCACTGACCTCAGGAGCTATAGACTTATTAGCCTGACTAGCTTTATCTGCAAGGCCATGGAGCAAATCATCACAGACCTTATCAACAAAGATAGAGGTAATCGCCAAACATTTACCCTACTCAGTTTGGATTTCTCAAAGGGAGATCATGCCTGTTAAGCCTGGTAGACTTCTATGGGACAGTCGCCATGGCCTTGAATGAGGGGAAATCTGTGCCTACCTAGACATAGCCAAGGCATTTGACACTATCCCCCACTCAGGCATCTACAAACTCACCCAGTTAGGTATCAACTATTATATCATTAGATGGGTCGCTAACTGGCTCACTGATTGAACTCATATAGTCAAAATAGGGGAATCCACCTCTAACAGCAGACCTGTAACCAGTGGTGTTCCACAGGGATCAGTCCTAGGACCTCTACTGTTTAGAATCTATTTCTCCGAAGTACAAACAAAAACTAAAGGTCTGTGGTTGACAAGGTTTGCTGATGACTGCAAACTGGGAGTGATCATAGAATGTCCAGTTGATGTCAGCATCCTACAAGAGGGTCTTACACAAGCAAATTATTGGTGCCAAAGTCGTGACCTTAAACTCATTGCAAAAAATGTGTTATCATCCCTTTTGGTAAGAGCAATGTTCCTGCTAACTACCACATCAATAGCAACACCTTAGGTACGCACCCAGTGGTTAGAGACCTGGGCACACAGGTTGACATCCACCTTAACTTTGACCACCATGTCTCCACAGTGGTAAGTAGGCCAATCTGTATTGCTCATATCATAAGTAAGGGCATTGCCTCCAGAAAAAAAGAAGTTATGACCTCACTGTACTCTTCCCTCATCAGGCCAATAACTGAGTACAATGCCCCTTTTGGTATGTACCTTTCCACCTGCAGCAATTGGAGAGACAACAAAGGTTCCTCAGCTGCTTCTTCAGAAATGCAAAAAGTCATGTATTACACCTGTTTTAAGTAAATAATGCAATAAATAAAATGCACCCTGATTATGGACCTTTGCCTCTCATTGTTTTATTCCTTGTGTCAGATTTGTAAGTGAAGAGGAAAGGAACTACAAACACTAGAAAAATGTTGATTCTGTACAGTTGCTAAAGGCATATATGTCTTCTGTCTGTTAACTTCTCTTACACGGAACTAATCCTTCACTCAACCTATAATTGGAAAACCCCAGGCCCAGATGCAATACCTAGCTTCTGGTTAAAAGTATTAACATCTTTGCAAGAAGATTTAGCCACGAATAAGAACTATTTATATGTACACCCCAAACAGATACCAGCCTGGTTAACAACAGGAAAAACAATGCTCCTACTTAAGAGTGAACCTGCAAGCTACCCTAAAAATTATAGACCAATAACTTGCCTTCCAACAACGCATAAACTATACACTGGACCTGATGGCGACTGAGTTTAGTTATTTAGACGAAAACTCAATTATGGCAGTAGAACAAAAAGGCAATAAAAGAAAGTCATATGGAACAAAGGATCATTTGTTGTTAAATAAAGTCATAGTGGAGAACTGTAAAAAGAGGAAGACTCTAAGTATGGCATGGATTGACTACAAAAAAGGCATTTGACAGTATCCCACATTCATGGATAAAAGAGTGCTTAAAAATATATAAGATATACCCTACACTGATCAGTTACATTACAGTGACCATGAAACAGTGGCAGACCACTTTGTAATTAAGCCATGATAAAGGACAAATTATTATTCCAGGGATAAAACTTCAAATGGGGATATTCCAAGGTGACTCCCTGTCACCACTGCTATTCTATGTTGCCCTTAACCCATTATGCTGTCTTCTTAACAGATTAGGCCATGGCTATAATTTGGCTCCTAGAAAACAACAAAGTGTAAAGACTTCTCGTCTTCTCTTTGTCGATTTAAAACTGTATAGCTCATCAGATAAGGAACTGAACGCACAAGTCCAAGTAGTCAAAACTTTTTCAGATGACATAAGATTGTCATTTGATCTTGATAAATGTGCAAAAGCAACCTTTAAATGAGGAAAGCTGCAGCACCAAGAAAACATCAGTTTGGGAGAAGAATGTGATATAAAAGAACTTGAGCAAGAGGGAAGGTATAAATATTCGGTAATTAATTAAGGATCAACAATAAAACATCAACAAATCCAAATAATACGTAGTAAGGAATATTTTAAAAGACTTAAATTAATTTTGAAAACAATGTTGACATTTAGGAAAAAAATTCAAGCTATAAACCAATTTGCTCTTCCTGTCCTAACTTAAAGTTTTGGAGTGATTGATTGACTCCAAAAGGTGTTGGATAGATTAGATAGAGGAAGACAAGAAGGATGCTTTATGCTCATCAAATGATTTATAAAAATCAGTGTATACCAAGATTATATATTCCCTGTTCCGAAGGAGGTATTAGCCTCCTTGAAATTGATTACATGTATAGATCTACAATCGTATGGCTGCACACATACCTGCTGACCTCACAAGACCCAAATATAGTGAAAGTTTTGAAATATGAGGAGAATAAATCTAAGATGACTTCCCTGCTTAGTCTTGCAGAAGTATATTGGCATCAAGCAGGAATGGAAATCAAACCAGAAGTTGATAAAAACCAGGCAGCAACTGAATATGCCAAAAAACAAAAGAAAGAATATAAGGTGAAGGATCACATGAGAAGACAAGAAATGTGGAAAATGCATAAATATAGTTGCAAGTATAGAAAACTCCTGGAAGAACCTCATGTTGATCAGGATTGAACACAGGATTTGATAAGGAGAGGCGAATTCAAACCAAAAAATGAAAAGTTAATATTGGTGACCCAAGACAGTGGGCTACGTACACGTTGCTTTACAAAGTCCATTGAACACATGGGAGAAAAGACAAATGTATTTTTTGTAAAACAGAATTGGAAGCAGTTGCACACCTTGTTGCTGGTTGTGACATATTAATGGCAGAAGGACTGTATACTGAAAGGCATAATAGTGTTGCTAGATTGTTACACTGGGGATTGTGCAAATATCATGGTATTGAAGTGGCTGAAAAATACTGGAAACAAAGCATCATAGAAAATGATGAAGTCTACATCACATGGGATCACCCATTACCAACACTTCAAAACACAGATGTGAGAAAACCAGATATAGTGGTCCATGAAAAGAAGACATAAGTAGCACTGATCATTGAAATCACTGCACCCAGTGACTACAGTGTCTTGTATACAGAGAGAGACAAAGTCATAAAATATCAGGATTTTAGGCAGAAACGAGAGCAATGTGGAAGAAAGATACCCAGACAGTTCCAATAGTAGTGGGAACAATGGGTCTCATAAAAAAGAATCTACAGTCATATTTAGAGCTGTTACCAATACAAGTAACTCGGCCAAATTGCAGAAGGAGTCATTACTGGGCACATTGTGGGTGCTACAAATAACACTCCTGGCTGACATCAAAGATTGAACAATACTAATTTCATGAACTTTAATTGTACTTTGACTTTAGAATGGGGTTCATTGCACCATGGTATTAGAAACCCAAAAAACTTGGACAAATTAAAAAACAGAAAGTCATATTTTTGTGCATAAGTATAGTATTAAAAGTTTTCTATCTAGTACCCCCAGATGTCATACATTTTGTTGCACACCATTTAATTTGGCTTGAAATGTAAAAAATACTTTATTGAGTCTTGCTTAATTGCATTTTGTGTGATGAGTGTTGGATCCCCCCCCCCCCCCACCTCCTTTGCAGGATTTATGCTAAAGCCCATCAACAAGATGAAACAAGCTGTGTTTGATAGATAACTTTAGTGTCATAGACAAAATGTCATATATCCTGGAGTTTCAGTTTGTCTCCCTCACAAACGCACAGCTGCACACACACACACAATATTAACAACCATATAAACATATCAAGACATAAAATCTAAAGATTTGTGATTCCAGTTAAGTAACTTGTAGTCGTCTGTGACATTTTCTGCTGTAGCCAATCAGGTCCCTTGCTTCACTGAAGCGGACCTGATTGACTCATGTATAAACAAAGAAGAACCAAAGGAAAAATCTGGCAATACGCTTTATTTTACAAAGTTAAGCGCTTTTGTCCCTACCTTTCAAAGGGACTTCATCAGAACTCCTGATGACCTCCTGAGGACCTGATTGACTGCAGCTTACAGACCAATCAAAAAAAAAAAAAAGGAAAAAGTTTGCGATCGCAAAGTGATGTCTTGCAGCTGTCCAGACATCCATGAGGTTCCAAGGAGCAAACAGAGGAGATGGAGAACCTGTGGCTGCTGCTTGGGGGCCCTCGTTCGTGGGGAGATAATCAAGGGCTACCCATGGCCATGGGTTCCGCTGGTGCCTAACAACAGCTATGGGAATACCACACTTTCTCATTACAATACTGCCTTGTTTTACCCGCTTTGCAGTGCTGTTTTACAGCCCCTATCACTATAAGAAATAGTGCTCTTCTGCTACTTTCATAATCTCTGTAGCTACCTGTAGCACATTGTCTTCCAAGTGTCACTGTTCTGTTCACTGTTGTCAGATCTTACACCTCAACCTTACTTACGCCACTCTATGTGGCATCTGAACCTTACATGTAGTTTTGATGTAACTACTGCAGTCTGGCAGCAGAGTCTTTTCCACGTCTTTGGCATTCTGTGCTTAATTTGCACTGTCATAATTGTGGCATTGTGATACCCAAGCATTTTTCTAATCTGCAGCATTCAATGTCTTATTTGTACTGCTGATACAATTGGTGCACTGTGGCACCTCAGCCTTTTCTATATCAGTGGCATTCCACAACTTATTTCCACTGATGCTGCTGCAACTACTGCCTATGACAGATAAGCATTTTCATTATTGCCAGCTGAAGCAGTTGTTGCACTGTGGTACCTCAACCCCATCCTTACTGACTGCACTCTTTGACCCTAAAGTGTTGTCTCTGAATTAATATTGACAGCAGTACTGTAATCTTGATATAGCAGCCTCATCAGCCTATTACCATCTCATTTTGGGTTTGTTTTTACCTTAATATAATAAACTTACCACCCCATCATCACCTCTTACTGACATTTGATTTTGTTTTCTGGTTTTAATACCCATTTTATTTTCCAACTAGCAAGTCCGTTGTTCTCACCAATTTACTTACTAATATCTGCTCTGCCTTCATTCAACCAGCTTGTCTCCAAATTTGTATTGACAGTCTCCAAGCAAGATCTAGAATGAACAAACCTCTAAACCCACAGTAATATTCTTTACCCCTTGGTATTTACATGTCCTATGCTTTACTCAAGTGACATTTTCTGCTGCAGCCAATCAGGTCCCTTGTTTCACTGAAGTGGACCTGACTGACTGCTGCTTACAGACCAATCAAAAAAAAAGGAAAAAGGTTTGCAGTAATGCAGTGATGTCTCGCAGCTGTGTGGACGTCCATGAGGTTCCAAGGAACAAACAGAGGAGATAGAGAAACCCATGGCTGCTGCTTGGGGGCCCTCATTTGCGGGGAGATAATCGGAGGCTACCAGCAGCTGTGGGTTCCATGGGTGCCTAACATCAGCTATGGTGATGTGCATCTAAAGAGTTACTGTACCTAGAGCTGTGGAGGAGGGAAGTATAGCCCCCATGTTGAGATGCAGGGGCCATACTCATTGAAGACATTTTTTTTCATTTTGTTTTGCTTTTGTGTGTGTGTGTGTGTGTGTGTGTGTGTGTGTGTGTGTGTGTGTGTGTGTGTGTGTGTGTGTGTGTGTGTGTGTGTGTTAAGTTTGATGCTATAGATCACCAATTTTTATTTTGCATGGCTCATCATTTTGTTTTTTTGTTTGCCATCAGAATAAGTGCCATTAAAAACATCAAAGTTAGCGGTGCACAAAAGCACCATGAAGAAAGATAAACTTTCTGTTTATTTCAGCCTTGTTCTGTCTCCACCAAAGAACAGTCTTAGGCAGAGAGAGTGAGGGAGCCCTGACTGTGACCCAGATGTCCTGAGTTCAGTTAGTGGCTTGGCCAGTGGATGAGACAGGCACGAACAGCTGGGAAAGAGTGGCAACCATCTCCTTGCCCATTCTAGCCAGAAGGTGTGGTTTCTGCATCTAACCTAGTACTCCACTGATTGTGGGGGTATTGTGTAGTCACACAGCAGATAATGAATTTGGCATACCATGGAGAACAAAAACTAAGTTACATTATATGTGGTTCTTCACATGATGCCAAGTAGCCCCTCTCAGTTAGAGCACACAAAATATTACCCTAAACATATGTGACAGTGTTAGGCTCCTCCACTTTGTGTTTTCTATTCTCCTCCCAAACTGTCAATGGTTTTACTGGTCCCAGCTCAGGGAGTTAGTACCAGAGACTTTTAAAGCAACTGGGGCAACACTAAGGCTAATGATCAGCTGGTTTGCTATGTGAGGGGGGGGGGGCATTCTTAAATGGGTAATATACATAAAGAACATTAACCAATTATGCCTCAACTCTGCAGACAGAGACAGTTTGAGAAATAATCTCTTAAAATATTACAAACCCAAATATTTCAGCATGTTTTGCATTTCTGTCATAAGGAAAACAAACTACTATTCAAATAAACAGCCAAACCAGTTGAATTCACACCAACAGGACTACTTTGCCCAAAGTGAAACTGCACATCAAGCAGCTGGAGAAAAGATATAAATAAAAAGGTAATGTAAATCAACAATAACCTATCAAGTCTCTGAAATCTACCAATACATAAATACTAAAACCTTGTATAGGACAGTTTTCTACAAGTGATTGAGAACCAGTTGATCAACTTCTAACTGCCCAAACTCAGCTGGTTAAAAGTAACCTTATACCACATATTGAAAGGTGTGTGTGTGTGTGTGTGTGTGTGTGTGTGTGTGTGTGTGTGTGTGTGTGTGTGTGTGTGTGTGTGTGTGTGTGTATATATGAGCAGAATATTGACAACAAAACATTGGCAGGCTACTGCTCATGCTCCAAATATTAATCACAGAGCTTGCAAAATAAAAATCGTGTTTTTTTCATAGATAGGTACTAGGCTATAGGCCCTAGGGCCTATATAAGCCTAGCCAAAAAGGTACCTTGGCTTTCACCACCCAAAAGATGGCCAAAAGGTGTGGTATGAATTATAGCCTGGTAATGCAGGGGTGCTCTCTGGAGCCTTGAACCAGGTCTCTGTCACTGCACAGATGTCGATGTTCTCCATTTTAAGGAGTGCTTCGAGTGAGTGCATTTTGAGGTTTAGACTTCTAGCATTGAGTAGCATTACCCTCACATTTTGCTTGCTTGTACCTGTTACAGTGGTGAATTTGTCATTTGAACCTTGCCTAAAAAAGGTACTATGGGGGGGCGCAAGAGCCTTAGCCAGTATCCGGAATCCCAAGAGCGACAGGTGCAGGCCATCTCTGGCAAAGCATCATGGTCTGTCGATCATGCCATCCCAGGCAGACAGATACGGGATCCCCCTTAGAATGACACCAGAAGCTTAGCCAATTGTTGAAGTCAATCATTTTGTCCTTGTACTGTGGTATCATTCTGGTTGATGGCAGGATGCCAGGAAACAAGCCTCCTTCACCACCCATGTAGTGGGATGCGCCCCCAAAACACATGATAAATTTATATACTAACTTTGAGGTCACACAATCCCAGGAAAAATGGCATATTCCCTTATCTTGGGGACAGTTGATCCCTTTGTCTCTCCTGTTGACCAAAATGTGTTATATACAAATATTTCAGGCATGGGCAATAATGCCCTTCTAGCCTGCCAGTATATACCAGAATAGATATTCCCATAAGTGTTTAAGTTGTTTTTAAAAATGTATAAATTAGCGCTTGTTTCAATATAATTTGGTAGTCTACTACTTGCATCAGCTATTCTCTCAGAAAACCACTTAGTACATCTCTCACTCCTGTATAATCTTCTGTTGACTAAACAGATGTAGATATCTGAGCATTTTACCAAAAGTACCAAAATCATTTATACGGGTACATCTCCCCAGCATAGGAAGCTGCTCAAGGTTCACTGTTTATGAGGTCCGTAATGACACATTCCATCATCTTGCAAACGAAGCAGGTAAAACTACAAACATATGAATTATGGTATCAATGCCAAGATATTATAAGAAATAAGGGAGAAGTTGGCAGACCTAAATGAGAAGTTTTATGAAGCTGATGCAGCATTGCCAGATACGATAACTGGGGTTGAACAAGAAACTGAAGTTTCTGGACAGAAAATGAGTTTTTGACTGAATCACTTAAGGATACTTCTTATAATTGTAACAATAAGATTAAGACAACAATGTCACAGAATATTATAACAGGATTGCATACTGGAAATGGCACTACTCTTCAGAAGAATCCAGCAGCGACAGCTGAGATATTTCATGACTATTATCTCAAATCCAAGAATAAGAATCAGGATTATAAGTAAAAACAAAGTGTTGCATTCATATAATATAAATGTTGTAAGGTGGTTGTCATTGCATATTAATATAGATATCCTTTTAAAATGCAGTTTCTACTGTAACGTTTAAAGATTATTGTTTAGAAATGATAAATAGATGGAAAAACATAATTTTTCTTTTCTTACTGATGTACTATCATAAGAATTGTTCCAACTTTCATTCTTATATCAAGATATTGGTTTGTAAATCGGTAATTCATGTATATTGTCATAATCTATGATGTTATTTTTTTTCTTTTCTTGCTGTACTGAGGTAAACTTGTTCTGAATGGTTAACAGTCTCTGTATTACTGAAAAAAGACATCATTATCAAACTAAGTGCTTAGAGAAGGCATCTCTGACGATGAGCACTTTCCAAACCTCGGTGATATTGCTTAGTGCATAACTGTATAAAACATTTACCATGATAGTGCACCAGTTAACTACTGGGCGCATGTTAAGTTATGTATTGCTTTGTGAAACTGGATCGCATGTATATTTTCTTATGTACACATTATGGTAAAGTATTCAACTAAACAAAAAACTGACAAAAGAAAAAGAAAGCAAAAGTAGGCCTGCTTCCAGCTGTGGTTAAAGATGAAGGATCTGTTTCACAGAAGAGTAACTTACAGCAGAAACAAGTGTATAGGGAGAAGCATAGGGTGACATACGAGAGTGGAGAGAGATGCACACAGGTGGATTATATCTTATGTAGAAGGGCCAGTCTGAAGGAGATGTAAAATGGTGGCAGGGGAAAGTGTAGTTAGGCAGCATAGGATGGTGGTTTGTAGGATGACATTGGTGATCAAGAAGAGGAGGAGGAGTGTGAGGGCAGCACCAAGGATCAAATGGTGGAAATTGAAAAAGGGAAATTGTGAGGTGGAGTTCAGGGAAGAGTTAAGACAGGCGCTGGGTGGTGGTGAAGAGTTACCGAATAGCTGAGTAACTACAGCAGAGCTAGTAAGGGAGATGGCTAGAAAAGTGCTTGGTGTGACATCTGGAAAGAGGAAGGAGGACAAGGAGACCTGGTGGTGGAATAAAGAAGTACAGGAGAGTATACAAAGAAAGAAGTGGGATTGTCAGAGAGATGAAGAAAGTAGACAGGAGTATAAGGAGATGAGATGCAGGGCAAAGAGAGAGGTGGCGAAGGCTAAGGATAAGACGTATGAATAGTTATATGAAAGGTTGGACACTAAGGAGGGAGAAAAGGACCTGTAACGATTGGCTAGACAGTGGGACTGAGCTAGTAATAATGTGCAGCAGGTAAGGGTGATAAAGGATAATGAGGGAAACGTACTCACAAGTGAGGAGAGTGTGTTGAGCAGATGGAAAGAGTACTTTGAGGGGTTGATGAATGAAGAGAATGAGAGGGAGAGAAGGTTGGATGATGTAGGGATAGTGAATCATGAAGTGCAGTGGATTAGGAAGGAAGGAGGAAGTAAGGATAGCTATGAAAGGCTGACATATCTGTGGAAGCATGGAGGTATTTAGCTGAAATGGCAGTAGAGTTTTTAACTAGATTGTTTAATGAAATCTTGAAAAGTGAGAGGATGCCTGAGGAATGGAGAAAAAGTGTTTTGGTACCGATTTTTAAGAAAAAGGTGATGTGCAGAGCTGTTGTAACTACAGAGGGATTAAACCGATCAGTCACAGCATGAAGTTATAGGAAAGGGTAGTGGAAGCTAGTTTAGGAAGGGAGGTGATGATTAGTGATGAGTAGTATGGTTTCATGCCAGGAAAGAGCACTACAGATACGATGTTTGCTCTGAGAGTGTTGATGGAGAAGTACAGAGAAGGTCAGAAGGAGTTGCATTGTGTCTTTGTGGATTTAGAGAAAGCATATGACAGGGTGCCTACAGAGGAGTTGTGATATTGTATGAGGAAGTCGGGAGTGCCAGAGAAGTATGTAAGAGTGGTACAGGATATGTACAAGGGTAGTGTGTCAGTGGTGAGGTCTGTGGTGGGAGTGATGGATGCATTTAAGGTGGAGGTGGGATTACATCAAGGATCAGCTCTGAGCCCTTTCTTATTTGCAATGGTGATGGACAGGTTGACAGACGAGATCAGACAGGAGTCCCTGTGGACTATGATGTTTGCAGATGACATTGTGATCTGTAGTGAGAGTAGGGAACAGGTGGAGGAGACCCTGTAGAGGTGGAGATATGCTCTAGAGAGAAGAGGAATGAAGGTCAGCAGGACTAAGACAGAATATATGTGTGTGAATGAGAGGGAGGATAGAGGAATGGTGAGGCTGCAGGGAGTAGAGGTGGCGAAGGTGGATGAGTTTAAATACTTGAGATCAACAGTTCAGAGTAATGGTGAGTGTGGAAGAGAGGTGAAGAGAGTACAGGCAGGATGGAGTGGGTGGAGAAGAGTGTCAGGAGTGATTTGTGACAGACGAGTACCAGTAAGAGTGAAAGGGAAGGTCTACAAGAGGGTAGTGAGACCAGCTATGTTATACGGGTTGGAGACAGTGGCATTGACAAAAAGGCAGGAGTCAGAGCTGGACGTGGCAGAGTCAAAGATGTTAAGATTTGCACTGGGTGTGACGAGGGTGGACAGGATTAGGAGTAAGTATATTAGAGGGTCAGCCCAGGTTGGAAGGTTTGGAGACAAAGGCAGAGAGGCAAGATTACGTTGGTATGGACATGTGCTGAGGAGGGATGCAGAGTATAATGGAAAAAAGATGCTAAGGATGAAGCTGCCAAGTAACAGGAAAAGAGGAAGGCCTAAGATAAGGTTTATGGATGTGGTGAGAGAGGACATGCAGGTGGTTGGTGTGTCAGAGTAAAATGCAGAGGACAAGAAGAAATGGAAACAGATGATCCTCTGTGGCGACCCCTAATGGGAGCAGCTGAAAGAAGAAGAAGAAAGAAGATATATATATATATATATATATATATAAATCCTGTGCCTGAACTCCATACATACCATTTTAAAACTATGCTATCTCATTCCACTAGATACTGAAAAACATTTTTATCCCAGTAAATTAATAAAGTATGTCTATTTTAAAAGGAGGGGTAATGTACACAAAATAGTATAGTCTCCACAATAGGGAGTCCCAGTATAACTATATAAGATGATTATGCATGTGTATGTATTGCTCATTCTGTGCTCAGTAATTAAGTCACTTTAGACTGTACATTTGGTCTTTATGTCTCTGTATATGTTTCTTCAGCATATACTCCAATAACTATCCCATTATGGCCACTCTTTCCAATATATCTTAATTGTACCTGTGCTGTCAGATCATCCAGTTAAAAATAAGGGACTCATTTACCCCCCCCCCCCCCCCGAGCAAATGCTTATCAGTTTTCCTCAAGAATCTATGCTAGGGTGTGTCCTATTTTCTGCTTCTTCATAAATGTATTTGGTATCACTTTGCAAAGTATTTTCCTGTTTTTTTTTTTTTTTTTTATACAGCACAGATTATTTGGACAAATAAGAAATTCCTAACCACTGTCAGCAACACACTGACATGCAACCTTGTCAAGACCTTTACTTATATCTCTGACCTAATTTCAAAGAACTGAGGTCATGATCTTTAGCACTCTAAAGTACTTCCCCAAGTTCCTCATAACTGGACCATATCTGCTTCACAAAACAGTCGTTTTGCCCTATAAATGGTTGGAAGTTCACAGGTTACTGGTTTCACCCTCAACTCACCTTCTCAATACAGTAAGACAACCACTATAGCCAATTAAAGAAACTCTGGGTCACTTGTTTGTGAATCTCCTATTTCCTTATCTCTGAAGCCAGAACAAACAAAGCAAAGGTCATCTTGATTGCAGCATTGCAGTATGGGTTCAAACTGATATGAAGGGATCATTCTTCAATATCAGTTGACTACGGGTGATGAAAAATAAACTATACAGACTAGTGCTTCAAGCTCCAAAGATTGAACACCAACCCCGAAAGGCAGTCTTCTGCCATTCTCAGCAAAGGGCAGAAATGGTCTCATGTTCTCTGATTTTTAAAACTCTCTGAAGCACTGGCTTGCGACTGCCTGTCATTTCAAAATATAAACATTCATCCAGAGATTCTGCACATCCTCATCTAACCTGTTAACTTTACTTTCATCCTGCCTTACGCTTTGAAATGCTTTACCATGTTTTTTTTTTCTTCTTTCTGGGATCTGAAAACAAGGAACTCATTACCCTACCCTGATCAGTTAGGAGTAAAACTATGTTCCAGCAGTTCAGATTCAGTCTTACTGAATACCATAATGAGAACACTGTATAAGTAGGGTACTGTATCATGAATTCTCTACACCACTGTTATGTTCAGTCCAGGCAATGCCTCTGTAGTATTGTTTTCTCTGCTTGGATGAATCAGCAGCATCAAACAGATCAGTCTTGCATGCTCAAAATCATTTTTACGTTCCATGTTTTACTGTAACTCTATTACGAACTCCAGTTTTGAATTTTTGTATTGTAACTGTCATAGCTGTAAATGGCATTGAATTTGTCTACTTACCTTAATAAATAAACAAAAACATTTCGAAAGTGATTTGGATGTCATTTCAGAGAAAATGTGGCAGGCACATCATCTGTTAGTTTTACATAAAACGAACATGAAAAAATAATCAAATATGTAAATAATCATCATAAAAAATAATTTATCCCATGCAAAGAATTGAGTTTATACTTGCTGGAAGTTCGCCGTTTGGGGCCCAAGGTCAGGTTCTTACCGTTAAGAACTCTGTGAAGGGATGAGGATGATATCTTGCCTCTCATTTTTCCTGTTACAGATTTCCTTCTTATAATACTTGCATTTTGTCTGGGTCTTGCAGTCTGTCTTCACAGCATTTTAGCATTCATCTAGTAAGTATTTGGAAAAGCTAGATAAAAACAAGACGGAGTGCTAGTATGAGAAAATGATGGAAAAGAGAAATTATCTACCTTTACTGTCTAACTGTGGCAACATAATGCATCTTTACTGTATGCTTCTTACATTTTCACAAGTGTGTCTACTGCAGTGGGGGGCTTATTTTTGTTCCTGGCTCAAATGACTATTTTTGGCTGCTATTGTGACAACGCATGTATCACTTACTAGAAATTTGTTGTTAAAAGGGCATTTTTTTTTATTTTGACTCAGCTGACAAACAATTCAGGATATTTTTGCTTCTTTGCTGGATGATAATGATAGTAATAATTCTATTAGCTTTATATAAAATCTTTGCTCAATCACACTCTTTTTAGCCCTTCACCCATTTTATCTCCTACTGCACATGGTTTGGGAATGTTCTTATTAATGATTTATATTATCTGTAGGACAGCTCAGTATTTTTTCTGAAAAATAATGTCTGCAATTTAAATGCTCTTATAAAAAGAGGCCTTAGTTCATCTTGAAAATGACCACAATATTGTGATTAGAAAATGTGATAAGGACATCCTGAAATTATGAACACTGGTGACAATTTATCTCTAGGTTATAGGTGTTTATAGAATTTTGTTCATAGTGGAAATGCAACTTCTAATCCGGTTTCTTCTTTTCAGAAAAAGAGAGCTGCCATTTTTGACTCTGCTGTACCAAGATGTGACATTAATATGACAGAAAAGAATGTTTCCTCTTGTTTGCATCCTGGAGCACAAGTTATTTATTTCCAGACAAGCACTGTGTTCCTTATTCCCCATCAAATTTACCTACTATTTAAGATTGCATTTCTCTCATTAAAAGTCTTGCAAGAATCATTGACTTCAGAAGTGACTTGTGTATGTACAGCCATGTTATAAAAGGAATACTCTCCGTCTATTAAGCTACATTAATCGCTTTGTTTAGAATTATGATAATTTCTACAAAGACGGTGCTTGTGGTTCACGTCTTGTTTTTTTCATTAACTAAGGTTATAGTCTTCATGCATGCTGAGACTTTACATTGTGAGATGATTATTTTGTTTTTAATAACCCCTATTTTTGTAATAAAGATATGTAGCCATCGTTGGTCCTATCATATGCCAATTTACATTTGGTCTGGTGAGAGCAGAACCTGCCAAGGGTACCAGTACCAAGAAGAGAAATGTAAATGCTGTTTTGTTCACAGTAGACAGTGCAAAAGTACATTTGTACAAATCTGTCAAACATTTATTTTTTATTTATTTTTATTTTGAGGGGGACAGACCTCCCCACACTCTCCCACATAGTGGACTTTGCCCAGTGTATCACCCCACTTAATATATGCAGCTCTGAGGTCATTGCACTTTGAGGAAAAAAGGATTCCAATGTGAAGCACAAGCTTTGTTCTCACTGTCCCTTGTGTGGCTGTTCTTTATATTATTGCGGTACTCCCTTTTCTAAGAGTAAGCCCTCAAAGAGCATCTTATTATAGAATATTTATAGACTGCTTCTTTTCTTTTTTTTCTTCTGTGACATAAATAGTTTTGGCACATTTCAATAATGGCAGTATTTGTGAACTAGGATTGCTAGTAAGTAAGTGTCAGGAGATTAACTTTTTGGGCATCAAACCCTCTACAGAAGTTTTCAGACCCAGTGTGCCTGATTCAGCAGTAGTTAGATTAATCAGGGAAGTCAAACTAGTCTTAACCTCTTATTAATCTCTTAATTCCTCTAATAATTCTGTTTATTTCTGAGTTTGCTATACCACTGATGAAACTGATATAACCAGCCTCAGTAAATCAAAACAGAGCACACCACGTTCCAAGTACACTGAACACCCACACAGCGATTACATGGAATATATAAAGAGATCTTTCTGTCCTACCTCAGCTTAGCAACCACTGCTAAAAGACCTTACTTTATTACAATCCTAATTCCAAAGTTGCACCAACAAATCTATAAGATTAACTGCACACCTAACCATGACTCCTGGTACACACTTTCATTTCACTCTGTCATATAATACTGACGTGTCCATACTTGAAGGTTGTGTATAGTCATGTGACCATTTGGAGTTTCGTACTTCAGTTACAAACTGTGCATACATACATACATACATACATGAATATTCTCACACTCATATATGCGTGCAACCACAATATGGTTTGTTTTCATTATATAAATGTATGGTTGCCTATGTCATATGTGATAATTTAATAAAGATGTTTTCTGTTAAAAAAAAGAATATCAAGAAACTTATCTTTAAGTACTACAATATTAACATTTTTCTTCCTAGAAGAGTATAGTCAGCAAGAAAAATGACAGTCCGCGTAACAGAAGACTTTCCTATACGACTGAACCATGTATACTGGTCAAAGTTTTAGAAGGTCTAATTTCTGAGTCATGACAGACATCCATACCAAAAACTAAGATGTCATCCTCAAGCTGAAATGATTTGTGAATCTTACACAATAAAGTGCACATTGTGAAATGCACAGAGCTGAAGTTAATGAAATGTGTTTGCAAAGCAGTATGAAAATATGGCCAGTTTTCCAAAATTACATTAATAATGCAAAAATGGATTATGGTACTGACATGTTAGGGAGATGTGAAGTCATATATATTACTAAAAATGATTTACTATCAAAATTCTGAAACACATTCGGTCAAGTAAAATAACAAAAGCAGTAATGTCGGCACATCTGTATTTGACGTAGTCGACATTAGCCAGTGTACCTGGTACACACTAGCATTCACTGTTGTGGAGTCAACCATTATCGGTTCAGCCATCTGTGAAATGGAAAATAACCTTTCGACCATCTCAGTTCACGTAAATGCAGTCTGAAATTTTGATAGTAAACCTTAAAAACTTGCATTAAAACATGGTGAGTTGTTGTGTCTTTCAGCTTTTCCCGGTTAGGGGTCGCCACAGCGGAACTCCGGTCCGCTAATGATTGGCAGTAGATTTTTACATGCTGGCTTGCCGGGCCTAACGCACAATCTTCAATGAAGGAACGCCCATGCACGCATGTCACCACACAGAAGACGCTCTAACTGAGAATCGAACGGGCAACGTCTAACTGTGAGGCGCCAACGCTACAGCAGCACCACCACCGTAGTATTAAAACATAGTGAGTAATGTGAAGAAATTTTGATGTACAAATGTTTCATAAAACAGTTATCAATATTAGCAATATGTTCATATTTTTATTAACACTACAAAAGATGTATGACTTGCATATAGGGTTACCACCTGTATCACTTTGCGAGGGACAGTCCCTCTTTGGGCAGTTGTGTCCTGCAAAAAAAATTGAAAAAATGGCAAATGTCCTGAGATTTTAGGACAAAATTATTTCCTATATTTTATGTAATAGTTGCATAAAACAGTTATTCTATATCTGAAACACCTAAATGTTATAAGAAACAGAATAAGGAACTAAAATGCTACAATAATAAGCTTTTATTTAGGCAAAAAAAGTGAAGTTCTGTCCTTTGTACTGGCCATGGGTATGTTTTGCCCTGCAAAATCTGACGTTTGTACCAAAAATGTCCCACTTTGGGCATCTGAAAAGGTGGCAACCCCACTTGCATATAAACAATTGGTCCCATCTTATATACATTATATCACACAGTTTTACCACATATCCTTGACATCTAATGTGTTCAGTTTTATTGATTAACATTGCTGTTTTCCAATATTGTCAACCTATATGCATAATTTACATTGATTTATCAATATCACAAAACAGCACTGTGCTATTTTCTCTTATACTACATCATTGGAAAGCTCTTGAAGAGTTTAACAGTTCACCAACTAAAGTACTGGTTCTATCTTGCATACTTTCAGATATATAAACCTTTCTTTGACCATAATGCTAGTATTTTTGGCAAATAATACCATTTTTTTATAAAACTGCAATATAAAATCATCATGACAGGACAGATCTTTGATACTAATGCCAGTGTATTGTCCATTGTCTCGCAAAGAGTTATTTGTAGATTTCTAATGCCTGTATATTAGTTGTACCAAACACATTTATATGTGCTATCCTTAAAGTACATTTCTATATGTCTTTTTACATATGCAGCAGAAGTATACAGCATATTTATAGCTATTAGATCTCTGAAAATCATCAAAACTTATAAATCAGCTTTGATGGCAAAAGAGTTTGTAATAAGCCTGTGATTGCAAGGAATGAGGTATGTCACTTGCCAGAAGGGGTATTTAATCTCTGGACTGGTTGAAGTCCATGTCATTTTGGGAATAGTGGCATTGTTCCAGCTCTGCCAAGTGACTTACTCCTTGGCTTTCAGGTTGATTAGATTTTAAGGTTGGGTGTATATAAGATACACACGTATGCAATACATAAAGAAGAGGCATATTACTTAGTCAGTTTGGTGAGCAGCTGAAGAGCAGAGTGTGCCACTGGAGCTAGGCGGCACCATCGAGTATAGGTTCTTTCCGTGTTTTGTATAAAAAATGATGATAAAGAGAAAATTAAATTCATGGACTGGGTATTGTAATATATGTGTTTGTGTGTGTATGCTGGACTGAACCTTTAGTTCACTTATGGCTCACTGATAGAGGTCTCTACTTGTGAATGTGGTGAGTTTGATTTTCCAAAAGGAATTCTTTTGGTTTACTACCCTGTTATGTTGGTGGACTTCTGACCTTTGCAGCTGCAGTATGGTCTGTTCTGGTTGTTAGTCCTTGATTTAGGGAGTGATGAGAAGGTGCTTTAGGATTTGGATGGTATACTTCTGATTTTGTTGAGAATTTTCTCCTCAGCTGATCATTTCAAGCATGTATAGATTCCTGCTTTGCCACTGGGGTGTTTGTTGTTTATATCCTGTACCAGTGATTTGCTACTCTTGGATAACATTGCAGTATAAGAACACACATTAATCAAACTGCAATTTGGTGAAGCTTATATAAAAAGAAGGGGGCATTTAGTACATTCTGCCCCATTTATTAATTATGAATTGACAAGTTGAGAGTGGGATCAGTTGGCATATTGGTTAAGGTATTTGCCTTTGACCAGTGGCCTGTATGCTGTTTGCATGTTCTCCCTGTGTCTGTTTGTTGTTCCTTTCTCCTCCCAAAATCATACCAAGTGTTTCCATCTCAAAATTCACCCAGTAATGGACTTGTGCACAGCAGCACAGACTCTAGATAATGCCTTTAAGGGGGCGAGTTGCATATACCAACCACTTTGGGGATTAACTGCAGACTGCGCACCATGACAGGGCTTGCCACTCAACAATGTAAAACTTGGCTCTAGGTGATTCAGTCATGTTGACTAATGTAACTAAAATGGGCATGGATAGTTGCTGGTGATAAGTATGTTAAGGAACCGGCCTATTCTTACCTACACCAGGGACCTATGCTAATGGGGGTGGGGTGTATGTGCCCCTATCGGCCAGAGCATGCCCGCCATATAGTCCAGCAGCCCTGGATCAGTAAGCTATTGACTGGCTGGTGTCCAGCTGTCCAGCTTGGGTTACTTGGGATAGCTGTGGTGAGCAAAAACTGGGTGTAAAACTAATCAACATGTAAAACATGAACTAAGAATTTGTGCACTCAATGTAGGTTCACTAATAGGGTGCAGCTTGGAAGTGGATGGCATGATGGTAAGGAGAAGGCGATGTATCCAGGAGATAAGGAAGGATAGTGCAGCAAAGTAATTTGGCTTGGAATCTAGAGTCTGCTACTCAGGAGGACAAAGTAGAAATGCAGTGGGAATTGTGGAGTGGGAAAGGCTTCAGAAGTCAGTGAAGGATGGAATTAGCGATTGAGTCATGGTAATTGGACTCCAATTTAAGTATAAGGCACTATTCATAATCTTAGCATATGCCCCATAGCAGGGTTGTGATAGTGAGGAAAATAATGCATTCAAGCAGCAGTTGCAGGACCTACTAAATAAAGCAGTACAACATGAATTTGTGTTGATAATTGGTGACTTGAATGCACATATCGGTACAGACAGAACTGGATACAAGGACTGCCTGGGTCTATATGGGTGCAGCAACAGAAATAAAGAAGGGCAGGCCATTCTAGACTTCTCTCTGGCAAATGACCTGATAGAAGCCAGCTCATGGTTCAGAAAGAGAGGCATTCAGAAGATCGCATACAAGAGTAGTCCACATGCAAGGAAAGGGCATTGGGGTAGAATCAGCAATTGCAAACTCATCCTCAGTGAAACAGTCAGCCCACATTATAAACCACTGGTTGCCACAATCAGCTGTAAGAAGTGGTCAGAGAAGGTTATAGGATCAACAAAGACCAGGCTGAAAGCCTGGAGGTTGACTGGAAAGAAGGCACAACAGTTTAAGGAATTACTCACGGCTCTAGCACCTCAGGGAGAATAGGAAATAGGTGGTATTGAAGAACAATGACAGTGTCTTAAAACAGGATGTGTGAGGACAATAAAATAGATATTCAGCTGAGCCAGGTATGGAAGCAAGGTATATGAGGAAAGCTGGTGATGGAAAAAGTGCAGAAGTCATCAAAAGAAAGGAGGAGTGTGGAAAAAAATGTGAGGTAGAAAAGATGGACCAGGCTAGAAAGGAATACTGGTTGGCTAACAAAAAGCTGAGACAGGAGTTGCAATACCAAAAAACAAGGCATCAAGCCTCTGGAAAGTGATTCAGTCAGTGACACAAAGAAACTCAATCAGGTTAGCAAGGCAAAGGCAGAAAGATAAAGAAGATAGTCACACCCTTCATAAGGGATGACAGCAACAACCAGCTAAACAGTCCACAGGGCATCAAAGGCAGGTGGAAGGAGTACTTCCAGCAGCTTCTGAATCAAGAAAACCCCACAGAAGCTGTACTGCCACAGACACAGCCTACAGTGAGAGAAGAGGAGGAGCCCACCCTAGATGAAGTAAGGGCAGCACTAAGGAAAATGTAGTCAGGGAAAGCAGCAGACAAAGATGAGGTCACAGCAGATATGATAAAGGTACTGGGTGAGATAGGGGAGAGATGGTTCCTGAGGGGGCTTATAGCAGTATGGCGAGAATGGCATATCCCAGGTGACTGGAGAATAAATATACCAGTGCCAGTGTTTCTGCAATAGTCCAGCATGAGTGTTGAAGAAGGTAGGAGAGTGGCACTGAAAAGAGAGAGATGGAGACAGTTAACATGACACCCCGACCCCAATTACAAAATGGGAGAACAATAGTTGATGATGATGACCATCATCATGATGATGATAAAGTACATTTTGGAGATAAGAGATTTTGTCCTGAGCCCATGAGTGGAAAGAATAGACCATGTTGCATGCCAGAAGTATTTTCTAACTCATAGGCCGGTTGCAATCTTTGCCATTTCAGCAGAAAAGGTGAAGCTCCACACTCCCGTCCCTCCTCCCCCTTTCTTTCCATGATGGCGACAGTCACAGGATGGCCTTCACTACTTTCATTTGTCTCTGTTTTCCTAATCCACTTGGCCATTACATTGGAAGGCTATGTCAGCAGTACAGTACACTTCACAGTACTACTGGTCTGGTGTACCACTGGTCATTATTGTTGGGCAAGATTGTCAGGAGGTGCAGTAGGACATGCCACTCATCCCTGAATTGACATTTTGATAGCAATTAAAGTCGTTAGACTGGCAGTGGTGATGAAAGAAGTTGGAACATGTTTCAGCATTTGGTGGAAAGTTACAATTTGTGATGATGATATTAATAAAATATTGGGGAATGGACCTGAGTGAAAAAGGTATTGGCATTTTCTTCTCAGTAAATAACACATGATTTATTCACAGCAAAGAGAAAAACTGAGACTATCTCTAATAAATGACACTCAGAAGTTATGTAATAGATAAAATCCACAAAGAATTCACAGGAAAGTGCAGAAAATGCACAAGGGGCATTAAAATTCTGAAATGAATGCATAAAAAATAAATACTGAAGTAAAATGTATATACACTTTCTGTAAGCTACAGGAAACACAGTGGATAAAAATACTGATCATTTTAAAAAGACTGATAATGTAAAAGGTCTTCATTTTAGTATACACTTAATACCAAGTTAATAATTTAAAACCATCATTAAGGCACCAACGTCAGTGATTCTTTTACTTCCAGAATATTATAAAAATGTCCTTTCATTCGCTGCTGTAGTACTCTTAACATATGGGATTCCCTGATGTGGAAGCCTGACGTTCAGCCAGTCTACCAAAGACTCCTGGGTTTTAGGACATCTACCATTCCGATGCTCCTTCTTGCCAAACTTCACATGAGAAAGTTTCAGTGGTTTCTGAAGTCATTGTGGCTTCAACATGCACATCCTCTAGACTTTGTAGTTCCTGTTCTTCTTTGTCTAAATCAGGAACTTCACTGGTGGATTCAGCAGTTGTCTCTAAATCCAGGGATCCCTTTTCATCCCCCTCTTCGCTCTTAGAAATTGTTCAGAGATGCTTCAGACATGAGATGGGGGTGACATTTGTCTCAATAAAGGTACAGGGGGTGTGGTCGCCTTGTCAGCTGAAGCAGCATATCAATGTCAAAGAGATGAGAGATCTTCTGCTGGCTCTTCAGGTCTTTCATCCTCTTTTCTCTCCAGGGCTTCTCAAAGTGTTCACAGACAATACCACAGTGCTGTGATATATCAGCAAACAGGGAGGAACAAGAATTTTATCTTCTTTGCTGGTTGACCCTTCTGCTATGAGATTTTGCTGTCAATTTTATCTTCTTTGCTGGTTTGTACTTCTGGTATGGGAGCTTGCTATCAAGTATTAAGTGACTCTTTAGGCAGTTTATATCCTTTCCGGTCATAACACTGTGGAAGACATTCTGAGAAGGTCCTTAACTCAGTCCCACAAATGGATGCTTCACAGTGATGTGTTTTTGGACATTATCTACCAGTGAGGTACTCCTCAAGTGGATCTTATTCCCTCCCCTCTGAAAAGACAATGTCCACTGTTTTGTGCCAGAGTCCCAGGTCCTCTGGTGTGGAAAGTGGATGTCCTCTCACTTTCTTGGAAGGGGATGTTTCTTTATTCATTCCCTCCCCTTCCTCTCATTCCAAAAGTCCTGTTCAAAATTCAACAGAATGCTCCCAAAATCTTGTTGGTGCCTCCCTTTTGACCACAACAGCACTGGTTCCCTCTTCTTCTGCATTTAGTCATGGACAATCATCACAAGTTACCTTACAGGGTGGATCTATTCTCAAAAGACAAGGGATCTCTCATCCATCCACACCTATTCACCCTTCAGCTGACAATGTGGGTGATATGATTTTGAGTCCTCATAGACACCTTTTTTCTGAGGACATGCTGCAAGTCCTGCAGGAGGCCAGGAAACCTACTACTAGGAATTCCTACTTATCCAAATGGAAGAGGTTTTCTATTTGATGTCTCTCGTAACCTGGACCCACTTAAAGTGGATGTTCCTTTGGTTCTCTCTTATTTGTGTGAGTTGCTCAATGCTGGTTAGGCCTATTCTTCTTTTAAAGCCCACTTATCAGCTGTCTCTGCTTGTCTGCTTTTTCTCCTCCTTTAGCTTCTATATTTAAGGTGAAACAATTTCTTAAAGGCATCCTTAATATTAGACCTCCCTGGAAGCCTCTTCCTGCTCCCTGGGATCTTAATTTTGTTTTGGAGAAGTTGACTCAGGCTCCTTTTGAACCTGCTGCTTCAGCTTCCTTGCAACATTGTTCCTGGAAGACTGTTGTTTGTAAGCTCTTACTTCTGCCAGACAGGTATCTGAGTTATAGGCCCTTATGGCTTGTTTTCCTTTTTTGTTCTTTCATGAGGACAGAGTGTCCTTATGCACTAACCCTTCTTTTATGCCTAAGGTGGTTAATGAGCTATCACTGAATCAGTATATTAATCTGACTACTTTTTTCCTCCTCCCCACAAACTGACAGTGAGAGGGTTCTGCATTCTTTAGACGTGCATAGGCAACTCAGGGTTTATTTGGATAAGACTAAGGCTATTAGAAAATCTGATCAGTTTATTTATTTATTTATTTTATTTTACATTTGTTGACCGGGTTAATCTAACTGGATGTATGTCCATTTTCATTAGAGGCCCGGGGAGAAAAGCTCCATTGAACACAACAGTAATAACAAGGTTAAAGGTTACAATGAAAATTAACACAATAAACAAAATAAGAATAAACACATTGTAGGTTACATTAAAATAGTAAGTAGTAGATATTTCAAAATAAGTTTTATTCTACATAACATTGACTGTGCACAGAATTTTTTTTTCTGCTTTCATTTATGCTACACAATATTAAGTAGTAAGAAAGTAGAAACTAGGAAGTATTAGAATCAGGGGTGAAATTTTAGTCAGGGTTACTGCATGGGCATAACCAGTGTGTTCTAAGGAATAATTTGAGTTTTTGTTTGAAGAGGGGTAGGGAAAGAGGTGAAGTAAGTTCACTAAGGAGAAGGTTCCAGTTTTTTCCAGCTGTGTTTGAGAAGAGAGAGTCGCCTGCCATATTGTTGGACTTACTTATGCTAACTAATAGTCCAGGGAAGTAAATAGTGTGGGAAGAAATAGCCAGGGAATTGTTATTGCTAGGCTTGTATAGGCCCTAGGGCTGATAGCCTAGTACCAACCTATGAACCTATGATGAGCGTAAGGTATCAGTGGCGGCTAGTGACTGTAAATCAAAGGGGAGCTGCAGAAGACAGCTGAATGGGTGGGGTCAATGAAAAGGGGTGCAGCCAACTAGAAAGGGGAGGAGCTATGCTCAAAACCACAAAAACTAACTTTAATTAAATACTCTGCCCTGGGTGCCAAACCATCATTATGAGAGTCCAATCAAGACAAAAAAAGTGTAGAAGAATACAAATATTTCAATGCATTGGCTGCATGACAGCTTACTTAATATCTAAATGGAAACAAAAAGATTATGAGGCATGAAAAAATAAATTACTTTTTAAATACATTACTGGAATGCCAGTCAAAATCAAGTATAAGAAAAACAAGCAGCACTCAACTCAAACCACTTCTCCTTGCACTGCAGTTCTAATTATAATTTATATTCAGCTTTATTAAAGGGCCAAGTAACATGCTGAAAGTAGCAATCTCTGTGATGTCCCCACTAGTAAAAATGTTTCTTATCCAAAAAAGACCTGCTGCCTGACAACTATCTACTTGTTTCATGGGGAAAACATGATCAAAGTTTCTTTGTTTGTGTCTTTCGGCTTTTCCCGGTTAGGGGTCGCCACAATGAAACTCCGGTCCACCAATGATTGGCAGTAGATTTTTACGTGCCGAGTTGCCAGCTCTGATGCACAACCTTCAACGAAGGTACGCCCATTCACACATGTCTCCACACAGAAGACGCTCTAGCTGAGAATCGAACAGGACAACATCATACTATGAGGCGACAATGCTACCGCAGCACCACCACCGCAGTTAAGTAAAAAAATGAAAAGCAAACAAGAAACAAGCTCAAGATACATTGCTTAAAGGATTACTGTACAGGTTATGGACCACACATGATTGGCATTCTGTTTAGTTTACGGGTAAAGCCCTCAGAGATGACTGGAAGTCCCCAACAAGTGTAATGAGCTTCTTAAAATAATGTAATCCTGTCCTTCATTAAAAATACTGTCATATGCATTTCAATACCCAAAGCTTATACATTATCTAGTTAAGTATTCTCTGCATGGCAACAACAGAAAGGCTTTCAATGTTGGCAATTCTTTAACAGTATGCTTATTAAAGCTTACTTGCATCTTACAATCTCAGACAAGCTTACCTGATGGTCATTAAAGCATTGCTACTTAAACACAGAGCAACAGGCACTTTGAGTTGTTGTTGTGTCTTTCTGCTTTTCCCAGTTAGGGGTCGCCACAGCAGAACTCCGGTCCACTAATGAAACAGGCACTTTGAGTAATAAGCATAAATCAACAGTACAAAAATATGACAGAAACCAGACCATTCTGCAAAATCAAGGACAGATGAAAAGCCACTGTAGTACTTGTGTCTACCTTGGATGGGGGGATACTCTGCACATTTATACTGCATAACTGCTCCTTGCCTTGCTTGGACATATCCAGAGTCACTACATGGGGGAGTGGGGTGCAACAAGTATGTCACAATTTGAAATGTCTGTGGCTGACTGGGATGGCCCTGACACATTTGTCATACCTCTCAACCTCAGAGCAAGAAATCTGGACAAAGCCATACATAGAAGTGGGACAAAGGCCCAAAAATAAGGACAATTTCTAAATATTGCTCTTATAAACTTAGAAAGATAATAGAACAGTAGGTCTTGCATTAGTATGAATTTTCTGAAGGGTATGAAATCTGAAACTCAAATGTCTGTCATTATTTTCTAACTTTGGTCTTTAATGATTTGCCACTAATTTGCCAAAAAATATATACAATTGGACCAAAAATGTGATGCAAAAATATAAAATAGCCACACAATACAGCTGGGAACCTGTCAAAGAAGGGACACTTTTTTAATATTAGTACTGCTAACTTGAGCAGCTGACAAAATAAAAGAATCTACATGCATTTCTGAAATAAAAGTAATCTATAACTCTGATTATTACAGTTATTTCTTAATTGTAAATATTCCATGTTTTCTTCTAAAATTGCTATTTTGTGGAGGGATTATTAGGGGAAGAGCAACATTTTGAGCCAAAATCGGGGACAGTTGAGAGGTTTGGCTATGCCTGATTCTATAAAGCAATTTATTTGCATGTACCTCTCAACCTGTTAATGCAATAAATCTGGACAAGGCCAAATATATTGGGGGAATATATAAACAGTACTAAAAATTGCTCTTGTATAACCTGAGACAGTTCATAGAATAACAGGTCTTACTTTAGCATGCATTTTTCTGAAGGTTATGAAGTCTGAAACTCGGTGTGTCATTATTTAGTGAATTAATTCATAAATGATTCGCCAGAAAACCACAAATTTTATGAGGAACAATCCAAAAATAAAAATCAAAAATCTATTCATTCTGTGAAAATCTGGACAGTTGGGAGGTATAGTTCAGCTGGGGCTGTCTTTCAGTTTGCCGCCCTTCCCCCTCACAAAATCATGGTCGAATGGAGCCCTCCCCCCTGCAGCCATTCAAATGATCCATTACTTGGCTGTTTCACTCCCTTTACCATAAACACTAATGTGCATACTGCTTTACTTCTATGATGATTTGGACTTCATTTGAAAGTTTTATTTTGCATTTTACAGCACAAACACGAAGACATCTGCTAAACAAAGCAATGCAATCTCACAATGAAAACAGACTTAGCATTAAAACTTCTCTGCCCTTGAAACTCACATTCATTGAAACAGCATTGAAACCCACATTCAGAGAAAATACATTTTTCCAGTGGCAGATAAAAGATTAATTCTGGGCTGTTTTCAAATCATAGGCCCCTTGCATATGAAACATACATGTGTTCGTTGATACACCTTCCTGATTGTACTAAATTATATTCCTTGTACAATACAGTGCAGTTGTTAGAGGACGTTTTAAATTTATTAAACAATGAAACAAAACACATGCACCAATAATGACAAAACTGCCCAATTCAAAACATTTTTCCAGTAAACAATGAAATAAAATGCATGCACCCATAATGACAAAACCGCCCAGTTCAGAACATTTCCATCATAAAAGTCTACTCAAACTTCTAGTCCACCATTATCAGTAAATATGCACAATTCTACAGTCCACCATTATCAGTAAATATGCACAATCTCTGAAGAAGTAAAAGTCATCTAAATAATTCTACATTAAAGAAATCTGTAACTAATGAAGAGGTTGCTGCTAGCAAACACCTTTATATTTCATGGTTTCATCGAAACATAAAGTGTCTGTTGCCCCTGAGGAATAAATTGCCTAAATTACATTAAAAAAATGATAAGCTAGTAATATTGCAATAGGAAATGGATGGCAAACTGATAACAGGCTCATAGTTAGTATCTTCGCCAAGGAAGACATTTTCAGTACGGCAGCATCCACCCCTTGTGGGAGTAGAACCCACAGCCTTCTGCATCAAAAGTAAGTGCACAACCTGTTGTGCTATTAACAATGCAGGCAGACTTAGCATATGCAGCACTAAACTTCACTTCCCCTGCAGCTCTCAGCTCCTTGTAAAATCTACTCAATGCTCAACTGCATCTCAACTTTGCAGCACAAGAAATCGGGAAAAAGCCAAAATTTATTAGGGGGTTCAAAAGCCAAAAAAACAGGGACACATTAAACATTGCTTGTATAATCTTGGAAAGTTGCTAGAATAAAATGCTGTGTTACCACCATACATTTTACTGCCAAGGTCCCTGTGCAAAACAGTCAAAGCAACATACCACTATGCCAAATCAGCTGCTTTGTGAAAGAGAGGAAGATTGAAACTTAAATGTCTATCATTTAGTGAATTCAGTTCTCACCATAGCTGTCAACCTCTTAGCACAAAACACCTGGACAAACCCAGTAATGAGGGAATACAGCCCTCAAACATATTCAGTGAATTCAGTTCTTGCCATAGCTGTCAACCTTAGCGCAAAAAAACTGGACAAAGCCAATAATGGGGGAATACAGTTCCAAAAATAGGGACAAATTTCAAATATTCATCTTCAAAACTTAGAATATTGCTAGAATAAAAGGTTGTGTTACTATGTATTTTCTGAAGAATATGAAGTCTAAAATTCAAATGCCTGTCAATTTTACTTCTGACGGAACAAAAACAATTTTCAGCAGATGCCCAGGGAGAAATACTGCAGACACGTCTTTGTAAAATGGCAGGACACCAGAACAAATCCACACAACAAAGGAAGGAGATGCAGACTCCACAACAGAAGGCACCCCAGCCAAGAATCAAACCAGAAACCCTATAGCTGTGAGGCAACAATGTTACCACTGCACCATCAAATATGTAAGGAATTAACAGTCAGAAACCTGAAGTCTGAAATTCAAATGCCTGTCAATTTTATTTAACATTTGTTAACCAGGACAGTCTGACTTGGAACAAAAAAACAATTTTCAGCAGAGGCCCAGGAAGAAATAATGCAGACATGTCTTTGTAATATGGGAGGACACAAAAGCAAGCCCACATAAACACAGGGAGAAGATGCAGACCCCACACAGAAGGCACCCCAGCCAAGAATCAAACCTGAGAACCTGCAGCTGTGAGGCAACAATGCTACCACTGCACCATCAAATATCAAGCATTTAAACATTTAGAAACCACAGATATTATGAGGAATAGAACAGATCAAATTTTTTTACAAATGGTGGTGGGTAGGGAATTCAGGCCCTTAACACCTGCATACAAGGTACAGGGTTCAAGCCTGAGGTATTCCCTACCACACTACCATGAGTTTGCTCTAGCCGCCAGTAGATAGTAACTGGGGCATTTTACACACACACACACACACACACACACACACACACACACACACACACACACTCCAAGTAGCAGTACAATTCAAGTCCCAAACACCTACCTGTTTAAATGTGACCTGACCCAACTCCATGAAGCAGCAGCAAGTAGCCCGCTCAAAATTCAAGTCCCAAGCCCACGTAATCCCCATGAGAGCTTACAACTCACCTCTCTCCTGATTGGTCCTGTGCGGTTGTCACCGCACAGATTCCTGGGCATCTGCGGGGCAGTCTGAGAGTTCCGGAACACGTGAAAAAATAAAAGTTTTCTTAATGTTTTGTTTTAGGGTTTGTTTTCTTTGTGTTTCTAGGTGGGAGGGCTGCAGTCCTATAGCATGAGCCACCCCTGTCAGGTATTAAGATTTTGATAGGGGGTTATGAGGTTTGAGAGTATTGGAGTTTTGTTAGGTTTACTAAGGACCTTATGGGCAATGGTAAGTTGGTTGAATTGAAGCTGATTTTGTAGTTCAAACCATCTTAGTTGTTTTAGGTTCTGACAGTGATGGGTTCTGAAGGGATTACCAGTGGCAAATCGGGCAGTGTTATTATAGGTGCTAGCTAGTTTGAGCAGGTTGTTTTTTGTTAGGTTTGTGTAAATTGGTGAGGCTTAGAGCAGTATAGAGATAAGATGAGAGTGAACAATAGTAATTCTAGCTGTAGAAGCAAGGAAAGGTTTGATCCTATATAGGGAGCCCATTTTTCTGTTAACTGTTTTTATGGTGTTGTTAATATGAGTGTTGAAGTTAAGGTTGTTATCTATTGTAATTCCTAGGAGTTTGGTGGTAGAGTCAGGAGAAATGAGGGTACCATTTGTAGAGATAACTAAGAACTCTATTGGGGTGGACTTACGGGTAGGAGTAAAGAGTAGGAGCTTTGTTTTTTTGGGATTCAAGAGAAGGCATCATTTTAAAAACCATGTCTCTACTTTGTTAAACACCTTCTGAGTTAGGGATTGCAGTTCAGAGGAGGAATTGGCTGTGCAGATAAGTGTAGAATCATCTGCATATTGTATACAGATAGCTTGAGGAATAGCTAAATGGAGATCATTGATAAAAATCGAGAATAGTAGAGGACCTAGAATAGAGCCTTGGGGAACACCCAGGGTGACTGGTAGGTGGGATAATAGATTATTCTGCCAAACACTGCTTGTTGTTGAGATAGGAAGTAAACCACTGTATAGCTTGAGTATCAAGAGAAAGTGATTTGAGAATGTTTATAAGCAAAGGGTGGTTTACCATGTCAAAAGCTTTTGAAAGATCAATAAAGCGAGCTGAAGAGAGAATATTATTATTATGGTTTCTGTTAATAGAATCAGTGAAGGATAAGAGGGCAGTAGTGGTACTATGGAAATGCCTAAAACCATGCTGGGTATTAGCTAGTATTTTGTGTTGAATTAAATGGTCAAGTAGCTGATGATGAATGCATCTTTCCATGATTTTAGCTAAAGGGGATAGTAGGGCTATAGGTCTATAGTTTGAGTATTCATTTGAGTTGACACCTTTATGTAGGGGGATAATGTTATAAATTTTCCACATGGCTGGTATGGTTCCCTCATTAATGGTTCTGTTTATAAGTATAGATATAAGATAAGCTACAGATGTAGCTGCTTTTTGCAGATATTCAGCTGGGATCTGGTCAGCAGATGGAGTACAAGGCTTCCGTTTTTGGATGAGTTTGTAAATAAGATTGGTAGAGATGGGTTGCAATTGAAATGTAGAAAGAGGGTTAGTGTTGGGGATCAGAAAGCTAGAGTTGTCAGGGGATAGCTGGCTGGCCAGAGACTGTATGGCCTCAGTAAAGAAGGTATTGAAGCTGTTAGCAGTTTCAATGGGGGTCTTGTGGTTAGTATCTGTTGGGGTTGGTGTACTGGAGTGACCAGAGTATAGGAGTCTATTGATACTTGCCCAGAATTTCTGTGGGTTATTTTGGTGTGTTTGCTGCATTTTACAGTAGAAGTCTTTTTTATCTGAGAGTATTGCTTTTTTTTGTCATATTTCTCAGCTGTTTAAATAGTTGATGATCTGCTGTATTTTTGGTGCTTCACCACCTAGCCCAGGTTTTATTTCTGTGTATGATTTTTTTGCCTGGTTTCTTTAGTTAGCCAAGGTGCTGGATTTGACTTAATTCTGATGGTACACTTAGGTGCATGCTGGTCAAGGATAGTTAAGAAACTAGAGATGAAGTATTTAACAGCCTCTTCAAGTGGGAGGGTTTTTAGGGGAGACCAATTGCAAGCACTAAGTTCACTTTGGAATAGTCCTAAGTTAAAATGCTTGTTGTTCCAAATAGTCCTATATTTTGTGGGGTGAGAAATATTAATCTTTTCCCTGATTATGTAGGTCAATGAGTGATCAGTTAAATCATCAGGGAGGGTTCTTACCTTATAAGTTTGGTGGAAGTTATTAATAAGAATCCAGTTTAAGGTAGTCTCTTTTTTATTTGCTTTGTTGATTCTAGTAGGGGAGGTAATGGTTTGAGAGAAGCCATGAAGGTTAATATGGGAGGTTGGATGTTCAGTATTGATGCTCTTCCAATCAATATTAAAGTCCCCTAGGATTATAGTTTCTTGTGGGAAGGTTGAGGTGACCCAGCTAAGTATATTTTCTAGTGTACAGATGTTGTTCCCAGGAGGTAAATAGATACATATGATATATACGGCTTTATTAGAGTTGAGCTGAATTTTGGAGATGAGAACCTCAGCATTTTTGTCTATAGGAGGGTTGTAGGATGAACAGGTAACTATTAGGCCGTCTTTGAATATAATTGCTACTCCCCCACCCTTTCTTGTGTTGCGATCACGTCTCAATATATTGTAGCCTGGAGGTATGATTTGATTATCTTGAGTTCCAGGCTTTAACCATGTTTCTGTTAAACATAGGATGTCAAAGGAGTAAACATCCAAGAGATTATGGAGGTGGGCCACTTTGTTATTAATGCTACGTATATTGAGATGTGTTATTAGGAGTGAGTTGGGGAGATTTTTAAGGGAGAGTGGGATAGGGGGATTAAGAGTATGAGAATTAGTAGTTAAGACATTGGCTGGGCCTGGATTAGGATGGATGTCTCCATCTTTTAAGGATTGTCTTTTAATCCTGAGCAAAGGATTATGTGTATTACTGATATGGTACAGGACTTTTCTGGTTATTATGGTATTGTATTTAATGTGAGCCAGTCTGTGGTACTTAGATAGTAGGTAGCTTGGTGTGGATGTTATATTTGTATGACTGAGAGAGGTAGTGAGAGATTGTATGGTTGTTTGCTTATGAGGATAGTGAAACTGAGAATAATTCAGATGTTAAAAGGTGGTTAGGTGATATGCTGAGGTTAGAAAAAGTGTGGCAGTGAGAAATATTATGGTAGAGATTAGGTTAGTTACTATAGACATGATGCTGAGGTTGATTATAGGTGCTATACGATCAGTAAGAGTTGTATAAGTTAAAGTAAAGATAAGAAAAGTAGATTATATTACTCTAAGTAATGGGAACTAATGATAGGTTATGTGGAAGAATGGGTGTGGTGAAAAGATTAGATTAGTAGAAGTATATGATTTGTTGGCTTGGAAAGGGGGGTGGTTAAGGAAGTATAAATCTAGAAGCAGTGGGGGTGGGTGGAAATTGGGGATAGGGTAGGATAGTGGAGTGAGCCCCCTGGGTGAACGGAGTGGGGAGAGACAAGAGAAGGAAGAAGCATAAGAAGAAAATTAATCAGTGAAAGGAGGTTTTAGGAAAGGTAAGTAACTTTATAGGTAAGAGGAGAGGTTAGGATAACAAGTGGGCTAAGGAGCAGCAATATTAGGACAAGTATATATGTTTGAATAGGCTATGTATAGAGAAATAAGATAATATACAGACTATAAGCTACAGGTAGAAGTAAGAAGATAAAAGTGGGTTTTAATAGCAGCAGGACTGGGGATGAGACAAGGAATTTTAGATGATGCTATGGGACAGTGGGATGGATAAAGGGCACTATAACTGGCCAGGAGTGTCATGTATTGGTCAAACCAATATTGTAGTAGTAGAAAGTAAGAGGGAGAGTTCTTTTCAGGGGTTCAATAGGTGAGGCTAGTAATGGAATGAGTTTTAAAATAGTGGGGGGAAGGCTGCACAGGCTAATGGGTAAAACTGCTGACTGTCCTGGCTTAGAATCACCTTTCAACTACCTACCAGTAATTAAAACAATTCTATAGTTTACTGTTAGGTTTAGGAAGTCACCTTACATCTACCTACCAGTAATTAAACAACTCTATAGTTTACTGTTAGGTTTAGGAAAACCACATACTTTCTTGTATCCTTTAAACTTTTGGGGAACAAGGATAGGAGACCCTGTGATGTAACCACTGGTTGGACTGATTCCTTTTCGTCAGGCCAGAGGAGTCCGTGTCTTGGACAGGATATGGGCATTAGAGAGCTGGAAAGGTAGCTTAAAGGCACTGGGGACCAGTTTGTTTGTTTCTTTTCATCCTAGATCTTTAGGACTTGCTGTATCCAAGCAAACTATTTATTCTTGGATTTCTAAGACTATTTCTTTTTGTTACATTTTTCATGTCAAGAGTCTTCTCTCTTCAGTTAAGGCTCATTCTACTAGAGGTGCAGCTTCGTCTGATGCTTTTTTCAAGAGTTTAGATACTAATTCTATTCTTGAAATGCCTACCTGGACTTCTGTGCTGGGCTGGTTTTGCTAGTGTAGTTCTTCATGGCTTTTTAGGGACTCTTCTGCTCCTTCCCCCACCCTAGTTTTCTCTTGAGCTTTGACACTCTCTCATCTTTTAAGAATACTGCAGCAGTGAATGTAAGGACATAGTACAGTTGTGTAAAAACTTACCATAATGGGTAAGATTAAAAGGTAAAGGGTTCGTGAAATATGATGTTTGCAGGTGATAGAGCTGACTTCCTTGATGCTGATGCACTACACATTGATGTTAGATGTGGATTTAGTATGACAGTGCATCCCGCATGTTACCACTAGCCCAGTAACAGTGATTGAGACACAGGGCTTGCAACCTCTACAAACTGCTTACTTGAAGGAAACTTTCACTCATCCCTTGCATAGTGAACGCAGTCTTCTAGGTGTTTACTTTCTGAACTTTGGACAGTTCTGCTGACATTTATGGGAAGGGGAGATGTGAAACTGAATTATCAATGGTATAGGTGGATGCTCTGCCAGTAAGTTAAGTGACCACCTAAAGTAAATCTTTGATTGAGAGCATTTGATAAAAGAAACAAAGACATATTGCATTTTATGGACTAGATTCAGTTTAAAAAAATAAAAATGCATCAACTAATGCCTATGGGAAGGAAGCTCGGGATACAAAAAGATGTTCTAATCACATTGTATCATCCAATTCCAACAGTTAAAAAAGTAAAAGGAGGAAAACTAGACATAGTAGTAGTAGTAGTAGTGAGGAAAAGATAAGTACAAAGTATCAGTAAGTATTGAAATAGCAACACATATACATCGCAGTGTCCTGTGTGCTGAGAGTCACAGTGTTATAAAATACTAGAATATGTAAGCAAAAACTAGAGCAACAAAGCAGATGGCTCCAATGTTAACAGAAGCAACAGGGCTAATAAAACAATTTCAAGCATAATTAAATATGCTACCAATACATGCAACACTGTACGAAGTGTAGAAAAAGGCAATTATGGGTACACTGCAGGTGCTGAGAAGAGCACTCTTGGCAAATATCAAAGACTGAAGCAATATTAATTTTATGAACTCTAATACCATGACTTAGGAATGGGGTGCATCCCTGTCCTGATATTAGAATATCAAAACATTTGGAGAAATTAAAAGAAAATAAGATTTTTTTTTAATAATAATAATTCCATCCCTAATGCTAGTATTAACCTATATGGCTTCTCCCAACTCATCACCTCCTCTACTTGCACTAATCAAAAATCCAAAACCTCTTCTGTCCTGGACTGGATACTTACCACCCATCCTAACCACTACCATAACCCCACCACCCTCCCAGACTCACTCAGTGATCATCACCCTACCTCTATCCAATGCTTCTTGTCCCAACCACCTAAATCCCATATGTACCGCTAACACTTGCATCAATAAACTGGTCCTTCCTTTGCCAGCTCCCCCTAGAGGAAACTGTTCACAAATTTAATAGCATCTTCCTTAACACTCTAAACTCCATGGCCCCTATCAGACATATTCCAGTAAAATATAACTTTGCCCCCTGGATCAGCAAAAATACTCTAGCCCTCATGCAGAGGAGGGATACCGCCTGGAGAGACTGGAATAAAATCAAAACCACGTCTAGCCTCCAGTAGTACAAGGAACTTTATAACTTCACAAAAATACAAGTCACCCATGACAAAAAAAAATTCTCTCTTAACCCTCAGAGAAACCCCCACTCCAACCCCCAAACATTCTGGAGTACCATTAAGAAGCTCTTATACCCAGGAAATCCAACCTCTCCCTGCCTCTACCTCAAGAGCTCACTTCAAGAGACCACCACTCTTCTAAACTCCTTCTTCATAGACTCCATACAAAAGCTAATCAAACCACAAAAAGAATCTCACCATGATTCCACTCCACCACTCACCAGTAGCACTCCTTTCTCACTCAAATCTATCCCAACATCTACTACTAGATCCCTACTCCATAAACTTAAACCCAGTTCCCAATCTGGTGATGATGTTCCCCCTCATTACCTCAAACTCGCTGCTCCCTCCATTGCCTCTCCAGTCTACAAACTCATTAATTGGTCTATACAGGAAAATCATGTCCCTGACATTTGGAAAAAGTGCTTCATTATACCACTACATAAAGGAGGTAACTCCACTGACCCCTCAAATTTCAGGCCAATAGCTATCCTATCTCCCCTGTCCAAGATTCTCGAAAAGTGTATACACCAGCAACTCATGTCACATCTCATTCAAGAAACCCTTCTTACCCCTACACAACATGGCTTCCATACTCATCATAGCACAACCACTGCTCTATTATCCTTCACTCACTCTATCTTTTCAACTCTCAATAATAACCAAATTCTGTCCTGCCTTTTCCTTGACCTGTCAAGGGCTTTTGATACTGTATCTCACAATCTCCTACTCTCTAAACATGCTTCCTTAAATCTCTCCACCTCTTCTCTCTGTTGGTTCTCCTCATACCTATCTAATAGAAACCATCCTGTTAAGTGGATCTCTGCCACATCTCCTCTCCTTCCTGTTCTAGCTGGGGTACCCCAAGGCTCCATCTTGGGCCCACTACTATTCAATATCTTCACTAATAATCTCTCTCATTCCTACCCCCACTTATACAATAAGCAGATTACTCTACCATCATCACTACTTCTGCTAACTTACCTCACCTGTACTCCCTAACACTCTCTTGAATCATGGCTCACATGTAACCAACTCCTACTTAACCCCAACAAAACAAATCTACTTCTGTTCCTCCCCAAATCTCTCCATCATCTCAAGTCTTTTTTCTCCATATACTCTGTAAATAACACAATTATTAATGTTGATACTCACTCTAAAGTTCTAGGGGTCTACATAGACGATGAACTTAAATTTGACATACAAACTGCGTTAAAAAGATTCACCAAAAGCTAGGATCAATCTACAGACATAAAAATTTCCTAACACAAGAATCCAAAATGTCCCTAGCTCAAGCTTTGCTATTACCAACACTACTATATGCCACCCCCATCTTTAGAAACCTCCAAAAAAACCTGTCATCCAAACTTGAACTAACCTATAACAAACTAGCAAGATTTGTTACTAACTTCCCCTATTGCCCCCATCACTGCCTCTCCTTGAAAAAACTTAACTGACTTGAATTCCACAATCAGCTCCTTCTGCCTCAGCTTTGTCTGTCTCATTCCGTCCTTCACCAACCCCTTGCCCTTCCTTCTCTAACTAACCTTATCTCCCCTTATGTCCCTAACCGTGAACTTCACAACTCTGACCAACAACTCCTTTTAATCTCCAAACCCAACAAGTCCATACAGAAAATAGTCACTCTGCTGCCACGTCCTGGAACAACCTCCCTCATGGCATCAGGTCTATTCAAAATCCCAGCAACTTCAAACTTGCTTTAAAAGAATATCTGCTCAGTACCAGGATTTGTGCTTGCCAAGACCCACCTTAAATCTTCTTCTTCTACACCTGTTTCCCCCTCACCTACCTTTCTCTATTTTCTAATTTCATCACTTTATTATTTCTTTCTTTCCTATGCTAAAGTATCCTTCCTGCATCTTTCTTCTATTGCTCTATTACTCATTCTCTTACTGGCCTCCACTTTTCACTTAATTCTGTACCTACCACTTATTATAACTTGATATTTTTTGACTATATATTTCTGTTACAAAGATTGTTTTGCTTTCCTACCATGTATCAAAGAAAACTTTATTTTTCTTGTATGTATAATATTGTGCATTTTTTAATTTCTGTCCTGATTAATTCTGAACTTCACTGTAATGTTTTATTTATTGTGCTGGAGCTTTTCTCCTTGGGTCTCTGCTGGAAAAGGGTCCTTGGCCCATCCAGACTAACCCGGTTAACAAAAGGCAAATAAATAAAAATAAATAAGAGAATGTACGGAATGAGTGATAGATAACTTATTGAAATGATACAGATAAGGTGAACAATAAAGGTGCTGAAAGGGCAATATAGAGTGGCAGTTAACTGAATGGGTATAAAAGTGATAGAGGGTTAAGACTTTACTAAATTGTTTCGCTGTAAGTATTATTGTCATTTCCAGTGTGCTGGTTTCGGAGTATATCTGCATACCATAAAGCACTTTCTAATGTAAAACAATTATTTCTATATTAACTGATGGCAGCCACTACACTGGGGATGCACAAGCCAGTGCATTTCTTTGTGCCGGTCCCAAGCCCAGATAAATGGGGAGGGTTGCATCAGGAAGGGCATCCGGCATAAAATTTTGCCAAAATCATACATGCAGACAACAGTACAGATATACATACTGGATCGGTCGAGGCCTGGGTTAACAATGACTGCCACCAGTACTGTTGGCCAACAGGGTGCTGGCGGAAATTGGGCTACTGTTGGACGAAGGAGGAGAAGAGGGGGAAGGCATGCCTGAAGGCAGGTAAAGGCTAGGATTGTGATAGTGAGGGTTGGAACTTTGAATGTTGGCAGTATGACTAGTATAGGGAGAGAGCTAGCTTATATGATGGACAGAAGGAAGGTTGGTATATTGTGTGTGCAAGAGACCAAATGGAAGGGGAGGAAGGCTAGGTGTATCGGAGGTGGGTTCAAATTGTTTTATCATAGTGTGGATGGGAGGAGAAATGGTGTAAGGGTTATCCTGAAGGAACAGTATACTAAGAGTGTTTTGGAGGTGAAAAGAGTGTCGGATAGAGTGATGTTTATGAAGCTAGAAATTGATGGTGTAATGATGAATGTTGTTAGTGCATATGCTCCACAAGCTGGGTGTGCGATGGATGAGAAAGAAAAATTTTGGAGTGGGTTGGATGAAGTGGTGATGACTGTACCCAAGGGTGAGAGACTGGTGATTGGAGCAGATCTCAATGGGCATGTTGGTGAAGGGAACAGAGGGGATGAGGAAGTGATGGGTAGGTATGGTGTTAAGCAAAGGAATGCAGAAGGTCAGATGGTAGTGGATTTTGCAAAAAGGATGGACATGGCTGTGTTGAATACATATTTTAACAAGAGGGAGGAGCATAGGGTGACATACAAGAGTGGAGGAAGATGCACAAAGGTGGATTATATCTTATGTAGAAGGGCCAGTCTGAAGGAGATTGGAGACTGTAAAGTGGTGGCAGGGAAAGTGTGGTTAGGCAGCATAGGATGGTGGTTTGTAGGATGACATTGGTGATCAAGAAGAGGAGGATGAGTGTGAGGGCAGCACCAAGGATCAAATGGTGGATTGAAAAATGGTAATTGTGAGGTGATGTTCAGGGAAGAGTTAAGACAGGCACTGGGTGGCAGTGAAGAGTTACCGAATAGCTGGGTAACTACAGCAGAGCTTTTAAGAGAGATGGCTAGAAAGGTGCTTGGTGTGACATCTGGAAAGAGGAAGGAGGACAAGGAGACCTGGTGGTGGAATGAAGAAGTACAGAAAAGTATACAGAAAAAGAGGTTGGCGAAGAAGAAGTGGGATTGTCAGAGATATGAAGAAAGTAGACAAGAGTATAAGGCGATGAGGTGCAAGAGAGGAGGCGAAGGCTAAGGATAAGGCATATGACGAGTTGTATAAAAGGTTGGACACTAAGGAGGGAGAAAAGGACCTGTACCGACTGGCTAGACAGAGGGACAGAGCTAGTAAAGATGTGCAGCAGGTAAGGGTAATAAAGGATAATGAGGGAAACGTACTCACAAGTGAGGAGAGTGTGTTGAGCAGATGGAAAGAGCACTTTGAGGGGCTGATGAATAAAGAGAATGAGAGGGAGAGAAGGTTGGATGATGTGCGGATAGTGAATCATGAAGTGCAGTGGATTAGCAAGGAGGAAGTAAGGATAGCTATGAAGAGGATAAAGAACAGAAAGGCTGTTGGTCCAGATGACATACCTGTAGAAGCATGGAGGTGTTTAGCTGAAATGGCAGTGGAGTTTTTAACTAGATTGTTTAATGAAATCTTGGAAAGTGAGAGGATGCCTGAGGAATGGAGAAAAAGTGTTTTGGTACCGATTTTTAAAAATAAATGTGATGTGCAGAGCTGTAGTAACTACAGAGGGATTAAACTGATCAGTCACAGCATGAAGTTATGGGAAAGAGTAGTGGAAGCTAGGTTAAGAAGGGAGGTGATGATTAGTGATCAGCAGTATGGTTTCATGCCAGGAAAGAGCACTACAGATGCGATGTTTGCTTTGAGAGTGTTGATGGAGAAGTACAGAGAATGTCAGAAGGAGTTGCATTGTGTCTTTGTGGATTTAGAGAAAGCATATGACAGGGTGCCTAGAGAGGAGTTGTGGTATTGTATGAGGAAGTCGGGAGTGTCAGAGAAGTATGTAAGAGTGGTACAGGATATGTATGAGGGTAGTGTGACAGCGGTGAGGTCTGTGGTGGGAGTGACGGATGCGTTTAAGGTGGAGGTGGGATTACATCAAGGTTCAGCTCTGAGCCCTTTCTTATTTGTAATGGTGATGGACAGGTTGACAGACGAGATCAGACAGGAGTCCCCGTGGACTATGATGTTTGCAGATGACATTGTGATCTGTAGTGAGAGTAGGGAACAGGTGGAGGAGTCCCTGGAGAGGTGGAGATATGCTCTAGAGAGAAGAGGAATGAAGGTCAGCAGGACTAAGACAGAATATATGTGTGTGAATGAGAGGGAGGATAGAGGAATGGTGAGGATGCATGGAGTAGAGGTAGTGAAGGTGGATGAAATTAAATACTTAGGATCAACAGTTCAGAGTAATGGTGAGTGTGGAAGAGAGGTGAAGAAGAGAGTACAGGCAGGACGGATTGGGTGGAGAAGAGTGTCAGGGGTGATTTGTGACAGACGAGTACCAGTAAGAGTGAAAGGGAAGGTCTACAAGAGGGTAGTGAGACCAGCTATGTTATATGGGTTGGAGACAGTGGCATTGACAAAAAGGCAGGAGTCAGAGCTTGACGTGGCAGAATTGAAGATGTTAAGATTTGCACTGGGTGTGATGAGGATGGACAGGATTAGGAATAAGTATATTAGAGGGTCAGCCCAGGTTGGAAGGTTTGGAGACAAAGCCAGACAGGCAAGATTACATTGGTTTGGACATGTGCTGAGGAGGGATGCAGAGTATATTGGGAAAAAGATGATAAGGATGAAGCTGCCAGGTAACAGGAAAAGAGGAAGGCCTAAGATAAGGTTTATGGATGTGGTCAGAGAGGACATGCAGGTGGTTGGTGTGACAGAGCAAGATGGAGATGACAGGAAGAAATGGAAATAGTTGATCTGCTGTGGCGACCCCTAACGGGAGCAGCCGAAAGAAGAAGAAGAAGAGTTTGCTTTGGAGGACTTCACAAGATGTCTTATTTGCTTGTTTAAGCTGAGGTGGGAGTGTTTCCAGTATAGGGCTCACTCCTTCTTACTCTTAGACAGCAATTATTTCCTCTTATTGTAAAGCTTGTCAATGGCATTTGTCTACCAGGCAGGTTTGCTCTTCCTTGAGGAGCTTGTTTTGATCATATCAGGTACAGCTGACTCAGTGCAGTTATAATGGTGATTGTATAAAGCATTGGTGTAGAATTCAGCATAGTTGCCAATTCCGTCTGGGGGTGGGTGCAGTGAAGCTATTTACACCATCCCGTAAGAGGTTATAATCTGCTTTGGAGATGTTTTTTAGTTTAGTTGCTGCTGGGGGGGGGGGGTCAGGTGTGATAGTTACTTCAAATGAGACTGATCTGTGGTCAGATCTCACCAGTGAAGACCTCACAGTGGAGATGCTACAGTGCTCCCCCATATTGGTAAGCATCAGATCCAGGATGTTGGCACCCCTTGTGAGGGTGTCAACCAGCTGGTCCAGGACAGTAGAGTCAACAAAGTCAAGGAACCTTTGGGCAAGTGAGTTTGAGCGTGAGTAATGTACCCAGTCAATGCTGGGGTAGTTAAAGTCACCCAAAACCATGGTGTTCAGATGTATCTTGATAGACTCAAGTAGATTCAAATAGGCAGAGTGGATATCCTGATTCATAGAAGGGGTCTTGTAGCTGGCAATGACTTGAATAATTGTCCTAACAACAGTTAATTGCACCTGAAGCGAATCATAAAGATTAACCAGTCTGGAGGTTTATTTATCTTTAATGAATATTGATACACCACCTCCTCCAATTTTCACGCCAAGAGTTTGAGGTCTGAAGGTGTGAAAGGAGGTGTAACCCAGTATTTCATTCCTACTATTCTATGAAGGTCAGGAGTGGTCATATATAGGAAACATTCAGTGTGAATGTGACTTGTGAAAAAAAGAAAGAAAAAAACTCCATTACCAATGGATGCCTTTTATAGGCCAGTCTTTTACAGGACCAGAAGGAAGAATGTTAGACAGAGACATTGGTGTGAATGAAACATAAGATACAAAGACAACAAACAAAGTGCACACAGCAGCATGCAGATGAAATATTGCAAAAATCATGGAAAAATGTATTCATCAGCAACTTGTGCACTATCTCTCTCTTCACAACATAATAGCAAACTGTCAGCATGGCTTTAGACCTCACCACAGTGCCACCACTGCCCTTCTTTCCTTTGTAGATACTATCAACAAAAATCGAAACAACAATACTCTCTCTTCCGCTCTTTTCATTGATCTCTCTAAAGCTTTCGACATGGTCAACCACTCTCTCTTAATCAACATTCTTGAATCTCTCTCTTGTGATAAATTCGCCATTAATTGGTTTAAATCTTATCTTAACTACAGACAACAAGCAGTAATATGGGAAAACCATATCTCATCACTCTTGCACATTTCCATCGGAGTTCCCCAGGGCTCCATTCTTGGTCCACTTCTGTTCTCCCTCTTTATTAACGATCTTTAGACTGCAATCCCACAAGCAACCTGCATACAATACGCAGATGATTCAACCCTTATCTGCTCGGCACCATCCTCTACAGAACTGATCTCACTGACCCAAAATACCTTTAATACTGTAGAAACATGGTTTTCTAGACGGTTTCTCCTTCTAAATGCCAAAAAAACAAAACTCCTCTTCTCCCCCACCACTCGGTCCCCCCCTTTAAACTTTACCATTTCCTCAAATAATGGTACTCTCATCTCACCTGATCCTACTACAAAACTTTTAGGAATAACCATTGACAATAATCTCTCCTTCGATCAGCACATTAACAACAACATCAAGTTAGTTAACAGAAAAATAGGATCCCTATATCGCATCAAACCTTTTCTAACCCCAGCAACTAGAACCAAAATTGCACAATCTCATCTTTTATCAACTCTCCTATATGCTTCCCTATTTATACAAACCTTAAGAAAAGTAATCTTAACAAACTTGCAACTTGCTATAACAACATAGCTCGCTTCGCCACTAGTAACCCATTTAGGACCCACCATTGTATAAACCTAAAACAACTAGGCTGGCTTGAATTTCAAAACTACCTTATAATTCCTCAACTCACTATTGCCCACAACATATTACACCTACCTGACAACACCCCAATACTCTCTCAACTTCTAATCCCTTACAACAATCTCAACTCACTTCGCTCCTCTTGTAAACTCATGGCAAAATCTATAAAGGCAAACAACACAGCAGGTGATTCTCTATTCACTAACACAATAGGTAGAAGTTGGAATCTCTTACCTAGTGACATAACTCTGACTACATCCCTGCCACTTTTCAAACAGAAAATTAAACAGTACTTCCAAAATCATTGGCTGTGTTCCTGCAATACACCTGACTAACCATTTTCTCTTACTCTGTTTCTCCTCCACTCTTTTCATCTCTACCCTATTCAGTTCTGTTCCTTTTACTGTTGAGATTTAAGTATGTACTTTTTTGTACAATTGTGGATATTTAATGAACTGCTTATTGTAAACTTGTTTCTCTTTTAAATTATCTTTCATTCTTTTTGTTTTGGTAATTTCTGATTTAGCTATATCTTAGAGTAGTAAATTTTTTTATGTAATGTACTTAGTATATAGTGGAGCTTTTCTCCTCGGGCCTCTGCTGAAAATGGACATGTATCCAGCCAGACTAGCCCGGTCAACAAATGTAAAATAAATAAAATAAAATAAATAAATAAAATATTCTGATACATTGCATACACTTAATGTTTTACCAAAACAGTTTAAACACAGTTTTGGGGTTACATTTTTTATTGCTGACCATACAACTTAATGATATGTGTTGGCAGGCAGATTCAGACTGCTCCAGCTTTTGTAATGAAAGGTTAATTTCCTTCAAAACTAGGTATATGCCATTTTATTGTAACTTTACCACTAGAGTGTAGTGAACTAATCTGTAGAGAACATTTAACTTATTTCCATAATTCTGTAGCTGTTAGGAGCCTTTTGATTGCATTAGATTGCTACTACCGAAGTGAAGCAACACTTTAACTGACATTTTATCTGTAGCTAAAGTACAAAAACTGAACAGTCATTGCAGTAGTCATTTGTCTGCACTTTGGGGCTAACAAATGCCTTTCAGTTCTCTACTTATGTGCTTTATACTGGGAAACATTAATTCCAAATGCTAATTCCTGCCTATAGACGAATACCTAACATAAGTGTAAGGATTAGGCAGCTCCAATATTTGTTTAGCAAAATCAATTATATCAGTAGATGAAAAAAAGTTAAATATTATGACAGTTTGATTTCAGTAGCAAGGCATGACAGAAATCAGTAATAAGCATAAGCACAGATAATGATAGCAGAAAGTGAGTGAGAGCATGGGGATCCAAGAGTCATTAAAATACCTCCTGAGCATGGAGATGCATCTGTTATTGCAGACTCAAGATTTCCATACAAAGTTTTATGTGACATATTAAATGAACGTTTTATGGCAAGAATGTTAGTCAGACTAGCAAATAAAATTACCAAATTGTTTCAGTTTATTAATTGTGCTATTGAATGATGCCATATGTATTTTCCAGATCATTGCAGTCCCACAAGCAAAAAAAAAAATAGTTTTACAGATATAAAATACATTTTTTTTTGCATTCAAGTCAATTAACATTTTATATGTATCATTCTATTCCTCAACAAGACTTTTTTTTTAAAGAGATGGGCTAGAAATTGATACTCTCTGTCTTGGATTATAGGCTTCATATAAAATATAATTAAACATTCATTAAAAATAAATATTTATTTAGATTTTGACCTCTGTTAAAAATCACTTGAAGGATGTCCTAGAAGTGAAATGTGACTGCATTATTTTTTAGTAGAATTGGAAATATGTTTATACTTATGACAGTAATCCAAATACTTTTGGCAAACTCAGATATTCAGTTGCACTTTAATGTTTTTCTTTTGTCATTTCTAATTATCCTTAACACAACATTTAATATGGAAAGGTTTACTAATTAGTCTGTGATTAATTACGCATAACAATATTTAATATACAGCATAGTATATGGGGCCAAGAGCTTAATGAGAATTTTGTACTTAAAAGGTGTTGGATGGTAGATATTATCTTGGGTATAAAGATTCCAACAGTAAGTTTGTACATAAACATGAAGTTTTACAAACAGACTTACATTTTAGTTTAGGCATTTTTAATACTTTGCCATAGTGTTTAAAAAAAAAAAGAATGTAGATCTGATGCTTTGTGTTCTAATCAAGTTTTATGTCAGATGTAGGTACTGGAATAAATCATTATTTTTTTCTGCACTGTTAAAAATTATTATATATTTTATCAACCATTTTTCTGTAGGGGTACATTTAAGTGTCCAGAATTGTGGGGAGGATAGAAGCAAGCAACACATACACAGAGAGGATATCTTGCAAGGTTGATATTATGAATACACTTTTATATTGACAAAACTGCAGTATAAGTTTCCTTCTGCCAGAAAATAAAACCTGCAGTTAAAATGTATGTCATATTCATGATTATTACCTAACTAAAGAAATGAGATATGCAGTTTAAGAACCTAAAATTTGCAAAAATAATAGAAATAATGATCTTTTATATAGCAGAATGTCAACAAGTTACAAACCTTCAGAAATTTGTTGAGTGCTGCATCCCTCTGTATTGAGCTTCATTTGTAAATTAATTAAAATAAAAGCAACAATGATGTTATATTTTCCTGTTGCATTAATATGAGCAATCTGCAGGTGCGTGCTTTGTTCTACTATTAATCCAGTCTTAGGGCATATATTCTAAAGCTATAGATCTGATCACATGTAAGTACTATCTAACCTACGTACTCTGTCTGCTTACTCATCTCTTCTACAATCCAGCAATCCTAGGAAAAATAGACAACTTCTCAGTCCTCTTAAGAACAGTTTTCGCTGTCTCATTTATCTTGCAATCCCTTAATATTTCTCAGTTTCCTCTAGAAGCCTGTTTTACTTTGGCCATGTTCTTACTCAAAAATTATTTATTTATTTATTTATTTATTTATTTATTTAAATTTGTTGACCGGGAGTGTCTGACTGGACGTAAGTCCATTTTCAGCAGAGGCCCGAGGAGAAAAGCTCCACAGTTAAAATAAACAGACAGTATATACATTGGATTACATAGTGAATAACAATTTACATAGCAATTACTTACAACATATTTACAGATGAAGAACATAGTACATCAGTAGACATCTAGAATCTTTATCTGTGAAGTGCATACCAGACGTTAACAAATGTTACAAGAAGAAGAAGTTTGTGCTGTATAATAAGTACTGGCTTGTGAGCTTAAAACTTACATAACTCTGGTTTATTCCTCCTTTAACTTCAAATCATGATTTTGTTTTTAGATACTTTATCTTTCTAGAAAGACACTACCCTCTGGGATTTTCTGCAGCCCTTAATGAAAGCAGGTGCAAATCTTCCAACACATTCTCATGTATACCCTTGCTTAATTCAATATCCTCTGAGGTTGCAAAAACTCAAAGAAAGAGAATAAATTTCATAAAATGGTCTATCACTTGAGATGTATTCAGTGTGGACTATCGAATTATCCTGGCTTCCTCTTTCCTGCGACACGCAAGTAATAAGTTGCTTCATTCACCATTCAGATTCCTTCTGATGCAGAACTTGTGCCATTTTAGCAAAATATTTCTGAACTGAAACAATCTTGTCCAGGGATATTTTTGAGACAGTATTCCAAATGTGGGTCTAACACCATCTGTCTCTGCCTAGGCATCCACAGATCCTATTCATTTCTCTGTACCCATCTTCACTGAGTTTCAACTTCATTGTTTTTTGTCATTGTATGTGCTTGTATTCATCAAAACCAACACATTAGTTCCACCTTATCAGATGCAAACATCTTGATCCTTGACAAGACTGCCAGTTGCAGTTCTCAGTTCATTAGGGTCAAGGCTTATACAAGGCAACGGAGTCTTGTCAACGATTTACACTTTGCCAGTACCCACCCTTACATCATATCCCCTATCTCAAAGAGAGCTAGGCAGATCAAACATGGGCTGAATTTGTGGGTAGTCATCCAATAATTCAGGTCCCATTTAAATGAGGAAAATGGATCACAGTGCTTAATTTGCATGGGGGCTTTGTTCCAGAGGTGAGGGAGGCACTGTGTGATGAATGTATCTCTCCATCGTGTCTTATGTTTTACTGGTTAAGATTTAGATCCCTGGTTCTGATATTAGCAGACAATTTGGTTTGTGGCAGCACAAAAGATCTAGGACCACTGGGTCTATAATGGCATGGAAGACACAGCATACATCTCCTCTCGGGAGTCTGTAAGGTACTGAATAGAGGGACAGTGCCTCCAGTCTGTCCTAGCAGATTAGGGGCCTTAGGCCAGAACTTCTGGGGTATTTTGAGTTGTTCGATATCTCTAGCAAGGTACATCCTGAAGTGGAGATTGTACTCAGTAAATGGCCTCATCAATGCTGAATATAAGGAAACAATGACCTCTTTAGATCTGGATGACATTTTCTTAGCAATTAGCTGCACCATGTAGAAGGACGTCCTGAGTATTATCATCTCATGATGGTCAAAGAATAGGGAATTATTAACCCAAATTCTAAGGTCCCTAGCAACATTCACATTTTGAAATAGAAGTACTGTCTATGCTGTATGCTAGGGGGTGGGCTGTCTTCTATATGTTACAATACTGCACTTTTTCCATTTAGTTTGAACCCATTTTAGTACACCAGGTATTTACAAATGTAAGTTCTTGCTGAAAGGCTTAAGCATCAGAGGGGAACTTGATAATGACTCCCAAATAGCAACTATCTGCAAACTTTGTTAGCCGGATGTCTTGGCTCAAAGTATTTATATCCAAAACGTAAATGCCAAACAGGAGGGGTCCAATAACTGAACACCATGGGACACCAGTAGTTACCTTCAGACTCTCTGATGAGGCACCTACCACCTGCACAGTGTGTTCTATCTTTTAACCAACTTGCTATCCATCATATCACATTGAGATCTATTTTTAAGCATTAAACTTGCTATTTATGCTAGCATGGGGCATTGTGGCAAATGCCTTAGCCATATCAACGTACACCATATGGACAGCATGACCACTATCAGTAGCCTGTGTTACCTTCTTGAAAAAGTATACCAAATTCATTAGAAAGACTCTGCTCTTCACAAAACCAGACTGCAGCGGGTCCTACCTGACGAAGGTTTTGATATCATTAGTTTACCAGGTCAATTATAATATGTTCCATAGCTTTTATAAGAGTTCATTTTTTTCTGACTTGGTTTAGCTAGCAAGGAATAAACTTGATTCTCACATGTCTTTTCAAAAGCTTCTGTAGAACTTAGCTTAGATGAATTTAAAAGTACTTTCTTCCCAAAATGGGGCTGAGTAAGTACAAAAAATGTACCCTCTTTTGATTGAATTCTTGCTGTCCTTGAGAGATACTCGGTATGTACTGCTAATATGAATCAACTGACTCTGGGAGTCATTCTGCTCATCACAGCTCAGAATAGTAGTACAGGCAGTTCCCAGATCGAATATGTAAATGAATGGGCAATCTTACCCCAGACTTACAGCAGACGAGAGGGGACAAGAATAACTAATTAGGGGGTATGGGGAAGAAAGAAAATACAGGAAATCACTACTTAAACATTGTTTTGTTTTGTTTTAATGCTGTCCAGATATTAGGTATCAGAATTCTGTACAGCAAAATTACATGCTGATGTGAACCACACCAGATCCAGTAATGTTGATCTTTATTTGATATTTCTGCATGTCACTGAACATAAAACAAGCTTTTTGCTCTGTGAGCTCTGTGACAAATTGTTAAGTTTCTCTTTGCCCAATCTTGACTGTTCAAGTCCTGCTTTTGTTCACTTATGTTTATTCTTTTGATGTGTATAGACTCATATTTAAGTATATTATGCTTACACTGAGATATATATTTTTTATGTTTTTACAGTTTGTTCTTTCTGTAAGCTGCAGGGACTGTGAAGTCAGAATAGTAAATTATAGTGGGGAGGGGTAAGCAGGTGTCTTAACTACCTGTAAAAAAAAGAAATTTGTGTTTGTGGGTGGTATGTCATCATCATCAACCCCCTTTTTCACACAAGGTTGATCGACTCACCTATTCAAAGGTCAGTACTAGGCTAACTGCCTTACGAGCCATTTTAATCCTAGACAATTTTTTTCATGGTTGAGATTCAAACCCTGTACCCTGCGTCTGTGAAGTAAACATCTTGATCACCAACCCATAGAGTCAATGTTTACACCTGCACATGGCTACCCATGCAAGAAAATGTTTTCCCTTTTGAATATTCATGTCTAAGTTACTTGTATACTCAAGGGAATAGTTTTGCGTTAGGGTAAAAAAATGTATGTTTCAAGAGGTTATGGCTTAGGGTATCAAAGGGGAAAGCTAAAATAACTATATATGCAATACAGTATGTACTATATTTATAGTAACTGCTTTTATTTTTCTGAGCATTAAAATTCCTGCATTTTCAACATTCATGTGCTGCAGTGAACTTATTGGATTCACCTATATTTCACACGTGTATTTTGTTTCCCGTTTATTGTTAATTATGGCTCTGTTAGCCTAAACAGTATGTAGTATATTCACATTTTATAAGCAGACTATTGTCAGCTTTTTTGTAGTTTTCTATCAAGCCTGTCAATGATACTTTATATTTAGCATGACAGGATGCTTTAGTAAATGTATATTTGCTGTGGTACTCTCTCTGAAATAACTGTGGTTAACTATAGCGCTACTGATCTTGTATGCTAAAATGGATAATTATGGCTTCCTGATACATTACAATTTCACTGGGAATCTGCTCACTTTCTTCTTTTGCAGGTTTTATAAGACTTTGCCTTCTGTCTCCCATATTGTTTATTTGTCTTTCTGTATTAGAACATGACAACTGTGAAATGGCACTGCCTGATTCTCTTAAAAATGGCTAGACAAAATAAAAGACTTAAATTTTCTGATATTGAAATTTCAGTTGTACTGCTCTGTATGTTTCTGCAAGTTAATAGTTTCCATAAAGATTCAAACTTGCTACAGTGGTTGTAGTATTCACTGTCTGTATTTGGTAACCAGGATAGAGTTCAGAACTGTGCAGCCCACTTTATATTCTAATACGGAGTTGTAACAGCAGGAACTGACAAGTTAAATATCTAGTATGCTCTGTTTATCTAGCATCTTACAAATGCCTGTGCTATGCCCCTCCATCAGTAACCGTGTGTTGGCGGGGGGGGGATATTTATCAATAAAGAAATACAAAAGAGTATTCAAGAAATTAAGTTTCAGAAGCAATCAATCCCCCAACAGGAAATACTTAGGCTTTCTACTATTGTCATTAAGCAACACAATGTTTGTAGGAAAACAAAAATGGACACTTGAATTACAAATCTTGTAACGTAAAAAGATATTATGAGATGATGCATAAAGTTTTATAAAAGGTCAGTAGACAAGTTGCAAACTTTGTTTTTTTCAGTCTCTGAATGCATTCCCAAGTTTGCTGTTTACAATGATAGTTCTTCATTTACTAGGCTTTGTCAGGATTTATTGAACATGACTGTGATCCGTTAGGTTGGACAGAGTGACAAAGCAGCAAGAGATTCAGTGTACATCACCGAGTATTGTTATGTTCACTAGAATACCCTGTTGTGACTAAGTAGCAAGAGATCCAGTGTACATCACCGAGTATTGTTATGTTCACTAGAATACCCTGTTGTGACTAAGCAGCAAGAGATCCAGTGTACATCACCGAGTATTGTTATGTTCACTAGAATACCCTGCTGTGACTAAGCAGCAAGAGATCCAGTGTACATCACAGAGTATTGTTATGTTCACTAGAATACCCTGCTGTGACTAAGCAGCAAGAGATCCAGTGTACATCACCGAGTATTGTTATGTTCACTAGAATACCCTGCTGTGACTAAGCAGCAAGAGATCCAGTGTACATCACCGAGTATTGTTATGTTCACTAGAATACCCTGCTGTGACTAAGCAGCAAGAGATCCAGTGTACATCACCGAGTATTGTTATGTTCACTAGAATACCCTGCTGTGACTAAGCAGCAAGAGATCCAGTGTACATCACCGAGTATTGTTATGTTCACTAGAATACCCTGCTGTGACTAAGCAGCAAGAGATCCAGTGTACATCACCGAGTATTGTTATGTTCACTAGAATACCCTGCTGTGACTAAGCAGCAACAGATCCAGTGTACATCACCAAGGATTGTTATGTTCACTAGAATACCCTGCTGTGACTAAGTTTCATAGTTTCATAGTATAGTACTAGGCTATCTGCCCTGGGGCATTTGTAAGCCTAGCCATAGTGATGTGGCTTTTGCCACCCCATGAAATGGTACAAAATTGTACAGAATAAATTTAGAATACTGTGCCTCTGTCTAGTAGTGACACAATGAAGGTCCCCTTATATAATAGAATTAGTTTACTGTGCCCCTGTCTAGCAGTGACACAGATGTGACCCCTGGGGTAAACTTACGATCTCCCATCCACTCATCAAGATTTCTCTTGAAGAGAGTCAGTGAGGGGCTCTGCCTAATACAAACTGGGATCTTGTTCCAAAGCATGGGAAGCCTCTGGGTTATGAATCTATCCCTCCAGCATGTCCTATTCATACTTGTGCCGAGGTTTAAGTCTTTAGCTCTCGTGGTCCTGATGGATTTGGATTTTTTGAGGTGGAGCATGTCCATCAGATCCTGATTGGACATGGCCTTGTACGTCAGGCAGAGATCACCTCTGAGCAGGCGGTATGCTACTGAATACAGCTGAAGTTTCTTTAGTCTGGCAGAATAAGACATATGTTGGAGACCCTTGATCCTCTTGGTGAGGTACTTTTGTGGTCTCTCCAGCTGTTGCAAATGCCAGGTGAGGTACATACCAAATGGGGCATTGTACTCAGTCATGGGTCTGATTAGGGAGGAATATAGGGGTACAATGACATCCTTGGATCTGGATGTGAATCCCTTCATGATGAGGTGTGCAAGGTAGAATGTTTTTCTAACCACTTTGGCAACATGGGTGTCAAATGAGAGGTCGCTGTCGACTTGGGTCCCTAGGTCTCTGATTACTTTTTCTGTACTCAGTGGGTTGCTGTCTATGTGATAATTTGTGGGTACTTTGTTTTTCCCAAAGGGGATGACTATACATTTTTTGGCATTTAGTTTAAGGCCGTGACTCCGGCACCAGTTGTCCGTTTCTGTGAGGCCTTTTTGTAGGATGTGTGTGTCTGCTGGTGTATCGACTATGGCGCCTAGTTTGCAGTCATCTGCGAACTTTGTCAGCCACAGCCCTCCCATGTTTGCTTTAACATCTGAGAAATAAATGCCGAACAAGAGGGGTCCCAGGACAGATCCCTGTGGGACACCACTTGTGACTGGCTTTGAGTCTGACATTGCTCCAGCGATTTTAACTTTATGGGTTCTGTCCTTTAGCCAGTGTGCAACCCATCTAGTGACATAAGGGTTTACTTTTAAGCTGTTGAGCTTATCTATGATGCCTGAGTGGGGTATTGTGTCGAAGGCCTTAGCCAAGTCCAGGTATGCTGTATGGACTGCTTTGCCCTCATCAATGGCTCTAGTGACTGTTTCAAAAAGGTCAACCAGGTTTAAAAGGCAGGATCTGCCCTTTACAAAGCTGAACTGGGTGGGGTCAAGTGTCTGTAGGTCCCCTATGTCTCTGTTTATGAGTTCCATAATGATTCTTTCCATAGCTTTGCAGACCAGGCTGGTTAAGCTTATGGGGCGGTAGTTTCCAGGGTCTGTAGATGCACCCCCCTTGTGGAGTGGGACCACTGTTGCTGTACGCCAGTGTTCAGGTACATATCCCAAAGTAAGGCTAAGGTTAAATAGCATTTTTATGTGTGGGTTTAGCTCCTCTTGGAGTTCACGTAACACGCAACCTGGGATACCGTCAGGTCCCATTGATGCTGTGTTTTTTGCTTTGTTTAGGGCGGTTCTCACTTGGACATCTGAGATGACAGGGAGATTACATTCAGCTGAGATAAGTATTTCTTCTTTTGGGGGTGAAGGAGGGGAGAAATTTGCACTGAACCTGTCAGCCAGAATGTTGGCAATATCTGTGGGTTCAGTGTATTTTTTGTTGTTTTGAACCAACTCTGAGCATATCTGAGGGTTTCCGCCCAGGTTTCTAACATAGCTGAAGAAGGCTTTGTGTAAGCAGCAAGAGATCCAGTGTACATCACCGAGTATTGTTATGTTCACTAGAATACCCTGCTGTGACTAAGCAGCAAGAGATCCAGTGTACATCACCGAGTATTGTTATGTTCACTAGAATACCCTGCTGTGACTAAGCAGCAAGAGATCCAGTGTACATCACCGAGTATTGTTATGTTCACTAGAATACCCTGCTGTGACTAAGCAGCAAGAGATCCAGTGTACATCACCGAGTATTGTTATGTTCACTAGAATACCCTGCTGTGACTAAGCAGCAAGAGATCCAGTGTACATCACTGAGTATTGTTATGTTCACTAGAATACCCTGCTATATATGGGCCGTTTTGGAGCAAGACACTGTATTAAGTAAAAATGTCATAAAATATATTATAATATTACAGTATTATATAACATGACACTTTAATGAAATGTTTGTCTAGCAGAGTTTTAAACTCCAGTCAAGACAAATGTAAAAAATAGGAAATGCTCAGAGGAGATTAAGGGGATCTATTGCCATCCATTCCTGAATAATTAAAAAGCTGGAAGTAGTCTTTAGAAAATCTGTCAATTTAGGCTATGAATTGTTAATAAGCTTCATTGTACAGTCCTGGGTTTGATTCCCTCATTTTCCACTTGCAAACCATATGATTTTGAGCTAGCCACTTAACTACACAGTGCTCCAGGTTCACCTTTGAAAAGGGGCACTCCAGTCCAGTGGACTTGCTAACAAATAAAAAAAGTCATTAATGGTAGTACTATCTAGAGAAAAAAACTTTTAATTCTTCTATTTTTTATATTCTTTTAAGAATTTCTTTAGCTAACATGTTATGCTAAAATTATTGCTGTATAAAACTGCTTTTATGGAATAATTATTGCTGTTTAAAACTGTTTTGATGTTACTCTCTATTAAATTGTATGTTTTTTCCTTGGAGCTTTTCTCCCCGGGCCTCTACTGAAAATGGACATATATCCAGTTAGACTAGCCCAGTCAACAAATGTAAAATAAATAAATAAATAAATAAATAAAATCCTAAAATCTTGTACAATGCAAGTCAACTAGAAAATGGATTTGGTGGCAGTGTTAAAGGAACAAACTTGATAGGTATAACATTGTCCATCCCATACCTGTTCTTGGTAAGGCTACATAAATAATACTGAGGAATATAGCCAAACGGATGACAAATGCAATGGCTTTTTATAATAGAGATCTTGTCAGTACAGTTTCATACAACTTTGTAAGGTACTAACAGTAGAAACAGGTAATGAAGAATTAAGTAAATGCCGGTTATATGGATGTCATCAAAGCATTTTACATAGTGGTAAATGACAAACTTACATGGAAAAAAAAATCTACATCGTGAGTCAACCCAGAAGTGGAAGATAGAACAGAAATTATTAGCAGATGGGATGTATTGCACAGTCGGAATTTCTCCAATGTCCACTGTGAAACTAAAAGCAATCAGGATTCTGTCAGGCTAGGTGTTGGGGCTGATAAGGGTTATAATAATACTAGCTGGACTAGTATAGGACTGTGAACAAAGTCAATCAGTGTGTTCATTAGATGAAAAAATGTAGCAGTGTATAGTTATCAAAATGTCAACCTCCAGCACAATCTGGGAAAACCAGAATGATGGCTGAACAAGTACAATCTGGATTAAAGTAAAACATCTAATTTTGACACTTTAGGAGGCAATTAAAGGGGAATGAGTTAAGGATAAATAAGCTGATGAAAATTTTGGAAGATCTCATAGATTGGTACAATGGACATTAGATACAAGGGGAGACAGCTTCTGGTAGATACTCAGTTATATTTATAAGATTTTACTTGTCAGTAAAAGGAACAGAGTTTGCTATCAATTTATCTAACCACAATTTGCCTAAATTCATAATGTCAAAGCCACAAAGTTAAAGACTATATAGCTGATATGCAAATAAGTCTGAAACCAAAACTCTGAATATGGAAATCATAGTTCCTGTTTTTTATGCTGTCCCTTATATATACTAACTTCAAGATCCCTCTGCCTTGAAGTAGGACTACTCAGAGATGTAACAGTCTCAGACATATCTTATTTGATTCCCTTGTGTGTTTTAGACTATACCAGTTAAACACAGTGGTCTTTGTATATTATCCACATTAGATATCATGGTGTTCAGATTGTGCAGTTAGACATGACTGTGCCAGATAAAATTAAGTTAAACTGGAAATAGTAAAAACTGATATAGACTGAGCTGGGAAAGGGAACTGGGGATTTCTATTTCCCCAACATTAGGGGAATGTTATTAAGAATCCCAGGTTGTTGTGTCTTTCGGCTTTTCCGGGTTAGGGGACGCCACAGCGGAACTCCGGTCCGCTAATGATTGGCAGTGGATTTTTACGTGCCGAGTTGCCAGCCCAGATGCACAACCTTCAACGAAGGTACACCCATTCACACATGTCTCCTCGCAGAAGATGCTCTAGTTGAGAATCGAACGGGTCAACGTCTTGCTGTGAGGCGACAACGCTACCGCAGCTTCACCACCGCAGTATAATCCCAGGTATACTACAAAAATCTTACAACTGTTGATTGTTTAGGTGTTATCCCTGTTTATATCCTTTTATACTCCCCTGTAGACTGCACAGAATATATCCCAGACTTAGTCACCAGTGCTGAATGTATATTGTGTGATTGGGAAATGCACATTTTGTGAATGTCCTTTTTTAGAGGACTTAAAAAAAAACTTGCAAGGGGTTTGCGAAGTCTTATTAGCTGAGCCATTTACTTTCTCCAAGCTCCTTTTCCTAACTGGGTTGACAACAGGGACAATACCTGTAGAGATATACAGTGAGGTTTTGCTGCTGCTAAAGTTAGTAGCTAATAAAGTATGCACTAGATGATGATCAGTTGTTTTGGATATTATATGGCATTAGTTAGAGCTAGCAGATAAATGTCAGAATTAATCTCTTCTATAAAGCAATGAACTCTAGCTGTTTCCTTGTATTTTGTATGTTGGTATGTGTAGCAACACATAGGTTTATTAATTATTCTTTATTTTGTTAGTAGTATATTATCGAAATTCTGTATTGCTCTAGATGTTGACTGTTAATTAACTCTGTGAGATTTTTGGCCATGAGTTTGATCAAAGGATCATCATCACCATCAGACATACAGGCAATTCCTATGTAGCTCTCCATCTTTCACTCATCCCACTCCCCCCCCCCTCCTTTTTTATCTTAGGCTCCTCTGTGTACATCTAATAATCATTGTTTATTGTTATTTTGGGTTAATAAAGTTGTGTCATTAAAAATGTAAAGGAAGATCAGCTTTCATTACCACTGTAACCAATAATGCAAGGTAGAGAGAGAGAGTCAGAGACAGACAGAAGAAGACCTGCATCTAATGTCAAACAGAATGATAGATAAGTTGACAGAATGTCATCATCATATTATGTAAATCCCCAAGAGTCATCACTTGGAACTTGATACATAGTTCCAGACTTCAGTTGGGAAGATCAGCAAACTGCCTAAAATCATGTGCAGAGTGCCCAGAAAAAAATGAGGGAGAAGAAAGATTTAGAAAGTCTAGGGATGCTGGCGATGCATTCCCTAAATGCATAAACCAATCAAGGGGAAACAAGCAAAAACATCAAAACACCACACATTAAAGGGCAGCTACAAGAAATGGAACTGAAGAGGAAAGGTGGGTGTTAGTCAAGTTCAGCAAACCTACTTTGGGGGGTCAAGTTAGTTTACACTCCCTTTCAGACTGGGAGGTAGAGCTCTAGAATAATTTGCTGAAGGAACTAGTAGACAATAAGTTAGTAGACATACTCAGAGGAACCTAAGATAAAAAGGAGGAGCGAGTGTAAACAGTGAAAGACGGAGAGCTGCATAGGAACTGCATGCAAGTAGGCATGATAATGCTTTGATCAAATTCATAGCCGTGTATAATAAGGCATCCCTGCCATTTACCTATAGCTGTTCAGTCAGGTTTCAGCTTTCCATCACATTTCCTTGATGTTATTATTTATTGTATATTTTGCCTTGTTATGACTGTTTCTGCTATATTGGGCACTTTCTCTTTTTCTCACTGTTGTATGACTATGGATTAGTGTGCAGTAAAGCCCTCTATATGTGAAAAGCAGGTGGGCTTAGCTGCCTACAAAAATATAGTTTTCGACATGTCTGGGTAGAGTTTTATTTATGTCTTACTCTATCACTGAGAAGCTTAATTTAAAATCAAGACATATTGTTTTTTTTTTTTTTCTGTAGAACAGCAAGATGGTAATGCAAATTCCTCTTTCTTTTTCTCTCACATCAGCCCAACATTCTATCCTCCTCTACTGCAAGATACAGCCTATTTATTCCCCATCCAGGGTAAGGGTATTACTGGACATGCATTCCTTGTCTGAGGAAAAGGCCACATCACACTAGTCTTTCCCTTTCAGTGGTAAGAGCTGGATGATGGAAAGGCTAACATTCCTCTGGGCACCTCCTACCCCACCTGACTCCTCCCCATGGCAGTAGGTGGATTCATATAAATGCTGCTGGCTCTGCATGCACTTATGAAGTGTGAGCTACCTGACTTCCACAGCTACTACCAGCAGTATCACAATACTCCTGTTGGGGTTACTGATGCACCCCACCTCTCCACATAATGTGGGTGACAGCATCATCCACTCAATTCCATTATCCCTACCTGGGTACTCCAGAGCCCAGTCACTAACTGATCTCAAGTTATACCTTGTTAAGACCACATTGTCAGGTATTTAACTTATAGCTCCAAAGCTACAGTACCAGAAACTGAATATAACACAAAGACATATAATTTGTTTGTTTGTTTTTTTTTTCAACCAAAATAGCATATGTATAGTTCAACTTGCACTCATGTAACTAACAAAATAGCAGAAGTGAGACAATGGAACAAAGGCATTTGTGACCCACTAAACAGAGATAAAAAGTCTCATAACACAGATTTCAAAGACAGCAAGTTGTACCTGTTTTGCACTTACCAGATATTTGAATTTACTTTAAAACTTATTTCAATTTTTGCCAGAACATCAGCATAGAGGGATAAAACCCTAACTAAGCCCAAGGTGACCATGGTTGGATTTTAAGCTTAAACATCTGAGGTGCTGGCAGGAAGGGAAGGGCATGCCCATTGGGGAGGATGGATCTCATTGGAAATGCTGCTTGGAGGGATACATGGTCCACAGAGAGGGAATAGCCCCTTATTGTGCTGATGAACATCGGGTGAGGGGTGGGGAAAATAAAGGTGGATCATAATATCCCCCATCCACAATCAGAAACAGTTGCTGGCATTGACCTCTCAGGTTGCCCATAAGATCCATGGCAGCCCCAGTTCACTCACTGAAGGCTGGGGGGGGGGAGAAGAGGAGCAGGTAGACTCAGCAATGGACAGGGGGACAGGAACAGCCTGACCGAATGAGGCAGGATGGAGGAGAAAAACAAACATATTTCAAATTTTACAACAAAAACAAAACAAAAAAAAGTGGCAACCATTTGATAAACAAAACAGAATACTCTCACATTGAACATAGATTTAACATGAGTAACAGTAAACTTCTCTTCCTTTGAAACTCCCATGTATTGAATAATGTGTTGTCATTAAATTATAAATGACCTGCTGGGATTAGTAGTCAAATAGCATATAATGAAGTGTTAATTAGCATTCATGTGAAGGGTACAAGAATTCAAAGGACAAATGTGTAATGCATTTGCTAACATCCTGGGACAGCCCAGTGGATACAAGTGTCCCTTTTCAGGAGTAGCCCAAGAGTACTGTCTAGTGAAGTGAATTGTTCAGAGTCAAACAGAAAACAAACAAAGGCTAAGGAAGTCAAACCCCATACTACAAGAAGTAGCTGATTAACAGCTGTCATTTGCACTAAATGTTAAACATGGTATTGTAGCCCAAAACAATGCATTTCAATCAGTTTGCCTGCAAAAAAAGCAAGATAATTAGAATTGTATAACTTTAAACTCATAAACTTCTTGCTGTACAATTAATTCACATCTAAATAATTTACACACTGTCAGCATTCATAAAAACAAGGAAATCAAGGAACATACCCACATGATGCTTCACATGATGATGTTCCTGCTTATTACAATCAATTCTTTCCTTTTGATAACTATTCTGGGGTGCAGGAATCAAGTATTTACACACACGTATGTGACCATAAATTATAGCCCCTTGTATGACTGCGTGCACATCAGATGTTTGCTTGTGATCAAATGAATGAACAAATACATAAATAATGATGTAGAAGTGTGTTTCAGCTCGCTGCTGTGAGAACAATAAAGTGCAATTCATTTCACTTCCTATGCTCTCATAACCTCTTAGCTCAAAATTCAGAGATAAACATCCAAAATCAAGAGCAAATCTTAAGTAGTGGTTAAAACACTCTCCTCCTAGGAGATTTCAACTACCCTTCCATTAACTGGGAGATGTATAATTCTTCAAACATATTAGCCCAGAGAATTCTGGACTTCATCAATATAAACTCTGTTGACCAGTTAGTCCATACTTCAATGCAGCATGATAAAATCCTGGACTTTGCCCTTACCAATACAGGGCAGCTTTGCTCCCCACCAACTGTAATGTCATCCTTGGTAAAATCACATCACAGATCAGTCACAATGACCTTAAGACTGAAGCTGGAAACATTTTCCAGTATCTTGTCATTCAGAAATTATTACAAGGCTAATCTACTAAAACCAAGTGATGACCTGACTATATTTCAAAGTACTTTCTGTCTTGATGACCACCACTGATTATGTGGAATTTTTTACAGCTGAATTCTATACACATGTAAATAGCTGCGTAGGCACATCTGCCCCCCCCCCCCCTCAGAAGTAGAAGCAAATTTAAAAATGAATCCATGTGGTGGAACCCTCATATAAACAAACAAACTCACCAAACTGGGCATAAACCTCTACATAACTTGCTGGATCACCAGCTGGCTCATAGACAGTACGCAGGATGTCATTATTGGTGAGTCCACCTCCACTAAGAGACCAGTCACCGGCAGGGTACCTCAGGGCTCTATGCTGGGACGGCTTCTAGTTGGCATCTCCTTCTTGGAGGTAAAGGCTAATGCCAAGGGCCTTTGGCTGACCAAGTTTGCAGATGACTACAAATTGGGAGGTATCATAGATTCCCCCCCATGATACAAGCATCTTACATGAGGGTCTAACACAGACAAATGAGTAGTGGCAAAGTCATGGACCAAAACTCAATCCCAAGAAATGCATTATAGTATCTTGTGGGAAAACTGCCACCCAGGCTAATAACTCCATCAATAAGACACCCCTAAGACTTGACACTGTGTTCAGGGATCTGGGAATATATGTAGACATTAATCAGCCATCTGACCAACATGTGGCCAAGATAGTAAGGATATCATTCTATGTCACACAATTCATAAATAAAGGCATAAAATCCAGGTCCAAGGAAGTCATAGTGCCACTTTATATTGCTGTTATTAGACCCATCATTGAGTATGCAGACCCTTCAGCATGTTCCTGACCAGACATAAGCAACAGCTGGAACACTCACACAGGTTCCTTACCAGGAGAATCCAGGGTATAAACACACTTTCCTATACCGATCGCCTTAAAGCCCTGTCTCTATACCCTGCCTCCTTCAGGTTACTGAGAGGCGATCTATGCCTGTCATAGAAGGCATCCTTGAATCCAGCTTTGATGGATCTTTTGCCCATCCACAAAATGAACAACAACAGAATCACAAGATCCAAATATTTAAATTTTGCTTGTGACATAAATAAGATACATTGATGAGACAGATATGTGTTTCATAGGAACCCCATGCTCTGGAATAGGCTCCGCACCCATGTGAAGCAGAGTTCATCCGTAATGCTATTTAAGCATAAACTTAACTAATGGGTGGGAAATTGGAAATTCACTCCTAGTCTGACCCCCATGTCTTTGATAGACAGAGGCAGAGTAATGTCCAAACTAGCATATCCCCATAACCTCTAGAAACTTCTTAACTAACATACCACCTCTCAATAAATAGCACAATTGGGTTGGACTGCACAGCTAGGCTTATAAAGGCCCTGGTGGTCATTAGCCTACTATAAACCTATGAACCTCTAAGAAATGCCAGTAAGATTAATATACCTATAGCTCCCAAGTTCAGTATAGGAAAGACTTTAATGCTTGGGCACAACAATAGGTGTTTTCCTAACCTCAGGGATAGAGCTGTTTTCCTAACCTCAGGAATAGAAAAAGTGTAGAGACTCAGACTGAAGAGCTGATGGAGGTATTTTGCTAGGTGGTACATAGCACTTCTCAGCAGGTTTCTAATGGTATTGTTAGCACTCATGGAACTGGGATTTTTATTAGGCGAAAGTGCTGAAAAGATTTGGTCAAAGTAATTTCAGGAGGGGAGGTGTGAGCACTAAAGTGGAGCAGATGGGAGGGAATGTAGAGAATCTGTCCATAAGAACACTACCAGTGTACATATGGTTGGAGAAAGAAGTACTGATAAAAATGAGTTCAGCACAGAATTATTGCTTATATCTAAAACTTCTTAATATATGTGAAGAAGGCCTTATAACTGTGTTTTGAACTGGGAGATAGGAACAATGGCTATATTTCTTAACAGAGAAGACTTAGAGAAATAAGTCATATGCTACTATACCAACAGGTTGCTAGGAGTCTGACAGATACTTTCTTATACACTTATGTTGTAAGAAGGGGTTATATGTGTAGTCCTGTACAAGTTCATTGTATAGAGAATTGATGGATGTATTACTCTTCAGACTAGTTGCAAGTAGGGATAATTGGTGTATTCCCTTACAAGAAGCAGTGCAGGAAGGGAAAATGGGCACATTCATAGGTATACAGGGCTCATGTGGAATGATATGTATTTTCCTATGCAGTTATGCTACAGGAAGGGGTGCTGTGTGTATTCATATACAAGCTGGGTGTACAGAAATTTGAGGAGTGTATAGTTGTACAGGTAGAAAATGCACAGGAATGATGAGTGTAATCATATACTGGTAGAGTGAAAGGGAAATGGAGGCTGTTGTCTTGCACAGTTACGATGCAGAAAGGAATAAAGAGGTGTCTTCCTCTACTGGCAGTGTAGCTGGAAGACTGATGGATATTTTCATATACAGGAAGTGGAAACTGAGGATAGCATCATATTCTATAAAGGCAGAGTGTACAGAAGCATGATGGTACTGTATAGATCTATGATTGGGTTTGTTCCTTTACAGGTAGATATTTTTAAGAATAACAAGTGTGTTCCTAAATAGCTTGTAGGAAGAAATACAATGACTGCGTTCTTATATGGTTGAGTTATAAGGAAAGATAATGGCTGTATTCCTATAAATGCAGAATGTAGGGCACTGCAGAGTAATCAAAAATGATTATGTAGGTATGTATTTAAACTAATATTGCACACTATTGTGAAATCACTCAATTGTTCCTACCAGAAAACACCAAAATAATAACAATACTCAGAATTAATCACACAAAGCTATGAATTTTCAAACAGCTTTTTAAAATGTGGACTGAGGTAATGCTTCATTCATACTTACATGGCATGCTACTTTTACAGCAAAACTGTTGAGTGATCAAATTTAGTCTGCATCATATGTTTCATGAAATAAAATACAGTCATTGACCAGTACAGGCAGGCATAGCTGGCCTTAGGCATAGGCCAACTAGGTGGCTGCCTAGGACGCCGCTCTAGCAGGGGTGCTTTTCCAATATTTATTTGCTTATTTTTTGTAGTAAAGAAATGGTTTCTTTAAAATATGTTGAAGAAATACAGGTAAAAAACAAAGAGTAGGACAAACTGAGAAAAAGGAAGAAAAATGTAATCTGGATGGTGTAGGTAAACCAGTATGGAGTCACTGGGTGGTGTGGGTGTGTGTGTGGGGGGTGATGCTGCACAGCCCTTTTGCCTAGGGCACCAGTTGACCAAAGGTCATCCCTGCAGGCAGGCAGGCAAAACACAATGGGAAACAGCATTGTGCACTGCTGGCAAGATGGAAGGGCCTTAGTATTTGGAAAAGGCCATTGGGATATATGAAAATTACTCCTTAAGGACATTGTGTTTCAGCTGCATTGCTTCTGAATGTCCATGACTTTTTTTAACTTTTTAAGTATTTATGGTTACATTCAGGCAAATAAAGCCAATGGGCTTTCATTTTAGGAGGTTTAAGGTATCACACAGTGAAAACTCAATCTTGGCTGGGTTTTTTTGCAGTTTTTACTGAATGGTTTGTCTGTGTGACCTTTTTACCATTTGGTTTGCAAAACAGAAGAAGAGCACCCAGGAAAGCTGAGAGTGTAACAAAGACTAACTAGCAGGAAAACAGAGAAATGGGTAAAGAAGTAGAAAGGTGAAGAACCTGGAAGACAGGGAAGGGAGACAGGATAATTTTGCTTAGGCAGGGTAGCAGTGTGTCTGCATGTAGGGATCACCACATAGTGTGGGCCAGGAGTTTAGCAACCAGTAGTGGCACTTAGGAAGAGGAATGAATCAGGAACACCAAGGTGGTGACAGAAACTTGCAAAAAGAGTGAGGATGACTGCAGTCAAGAAATTAACCATTAAGAACAGACAGAGCTTAGGGGTGCAGCAGTCTGAGTAGTCTTTTATGGCTGAAATTTTTGAAAAGGATGCTTTTGTAATTAGTATTAGTATGAGAGACCAGATGGCTTAGTGGTTAAGGTCTTCGGCTCCCATGCACAAGGTACAAGGTTCAATCCTGACCTCCGTCAATGCCTGTTTGGAGTTTGCATGTTTTCCCTGTGTCTCCGTGGGGTTTCTCTCATGTCTGAAAAACATGCTGAGTGTTTCCATCTCAAACTCCCCAATGAATGGAGCTGTGGGCAGCAGCACGGACTCTACATGGTCCCCTACAGGGGGAAGAGTTGTACAGACCAACCACTTTAAGCATCTACTGTGGTGCGCAGTATCTTCAAGATAGGAGAACATGGATTACAGACTACACGCTGTGGCAGTGCTAGCCACTCAATGGTGTAAAATATGGCTCTAGGTGATTCGGTCATGTTGACTAATGTTGCCAAAAATGGGCATGGGTAGTTACCGGTGATAAGTGGGTTGAGGACCTGGTCTACTATGACCAACACCAGGGCCCCTTGCTAATGGTTGGAGGGGTATATGTGCCCCTATTGGCCAGTGTGTGCCCACCATAAAGCCCAGCAGCCCTGGGTTAATAAGCTACTGGCTGGCCATTATCTAGCTGCCCAGCCTGGGTTATCTGGGATAGCTCTGTTGAGTGAAAGCTGGAAGTAAAACCAACCAACCTGCCAAACATGAACTGAGAACTGCTACGCTTAATGTAAGTTCACCGACAGGACGCAGCTTGGAAGTAGATGACATGATGATACAGAGGAGGCTGGACATCCTATGTATCCAGGAGACGAGTTGGAAGGGCAGTGCAGCAAAGTCACTAGGCTTGGGATCCAGAGTCTACTACTCAGGTGGAGGGCAGGCTAGAAATGGTGTAGGAATTGTGGTGAGAGAGAGGCTTCAGAAGGCAGTAAGGAATGTCATCAGATTTAATGACAGACTCATGGCAGTCAGATTCCAGTGTAATGATAGGGCAGTATTCATAATCACAGCCTATGCTCCACAGCAGGGATGTGATAGTGAGGAAAGGAGTGTATTCAGACAGCAGTTGCAGGACCTATTAGATAAAGCAGGACAACATGAATTGGTGTTGATAATGGGTGACTTGAATGCACATATCGGGACAGACAGGACAGGATATGAGGACTGCTTGGGCCCACATGGGTGGGGCAACAGGAATAAAGAAGGAGAAGCCATTCTAGACTTCTGTCTAGCAAATGGCTTGATAGTAGCAAGCACATGGTTCAGAAAGAGAGACAGTCACAAGATCACATACAAGAGTAGCCAACATGCAACTCAAGTATACTTCCTCCTAGTAAGGAAAAGGCACTGGGATAGAATCCATGATTGCAAAGTCATACCCAGTGAAACAGTCAGGCCACAGCATAAACCACTAGTTGCCACAATCAGCTGCAAGCAGCGGTCAGAGAAGGCTCTAAGGCCAACAGAGGACCTGGAAGTTGACTGGAGAGAAAGTACAACAGTTCAAGGAATTACTCAGGGCTCTAGCATTCCTCAAAGAGGAGGAAATAGGTGTTAGGACTACAGAAATGATATGTGGCTGAGCCAGTTATGGAAATAAGATACATAAGGAAAGCTGGTGGTGGAATGCAGAAGTCCAGGAAGTCATCAAAGGAAAGAAGGAGTGCAGGAAGAAGTGGGAGATAGAAAAGACTGACCAGGCTAGGAAGGACTACTGGTTGGCTAACAAAGAAGCTAAGAAAGAAGTTGCAATAGCAAAGATTAGGGCATTGGAGGCAATCTACCAACTTCTGGAAAATGACTCAGTAAGGGGCACAAAGAAACTATATCAGGTTTCAAGGCAAAGACAGAAAGATAAAGAATATAGTCAGACACACTTCATAAGGGATGCCAGCAACAACCTGCTCACCAGCCCAGAGGATATCAAAGGCAGATGGAAGGAGTATTTTCAGCAGCTTCTGAATGAAGAAAACCCTACAGAAGCTGTACTGCCCCAGAAACAGCCTACAATGAGAGGAGAAGAAGAGAAGCCCACCTTAGAAGAAGTAAGAACAACACTAAGGAAGATGAAGTCAGGGAAAGCAGCAGGCTCAGATGAGGTCACAGCAGATATGATAAAGATGCTGGGTGAGACTGGGGAGAAATGGCTCCTGAGGGTACTCATAGCAGTGTGGAGAGAAAGGCATATCCCAGATGACTGGAGAATAAGCATTCTCATGCCAGTGTACAAAAACAAAGGGGACATCCACAACTGTGGACAGTACAGAGGCATCAAACTCCTATCACATTGCATGAAATTTCTGGAGAGGGTGATTGATAAACGGATATGCACAGTAGTAGAATGTAAGATGGGAGATGAGCAGTTTGGATTCAGATCAGGATGCAGCACAATTGATGCAATGTTTGCAGTGAGACAGATACTTAAGAAGAAGCTAGAGATGAGGATGGAGTCCAACTGGGTATTCCTAGACTTGGAGAAAGCATATGACAAAGTCCCAAGAAAGCTGATCTGGGCAGTACTGCGGTGGTTTAAAGTCCCAGAAACATTGGTAAAATTAGTGCAGGCTATGTACAAGGACCCAATGACTCAAGTACGAACAGTGTTCGGCCTCACAGAGGGGTTCCCAGTGGGAGTGGGTGTACATCAGGGTTCAGCTCTGAGCCCACTGCTGTTTATACTGGTGATGGACTACATTAGCAAACAGGCTGGAGGGGACAGATCAACAAAACTGCTGTATGTAGATGATGTGGCAGTACAGGCAGACTCTGAGCTAGAACTCCAGCAAAGGATAGGAGAATGGAATGCAAATCTGAAGGCACATAGGATGAAACTAAACACAGATAAGACAGTGGTAATGGCAGCAAATTGGGGAAATCAGAAGAAGTTGAGAATAGAGTTAGAAGGGAAGATAGTAGAACAGGTAAACAGCTTCAAGTATCTGGGAGGAGTAGCTGAGGAGAAGGGTAGTCTGAATGAAGAGGTCAAAGCTAGAATCAGAGAGGCTGCAGCCAACTGGCATAGAGTATCAGGTATAGTCTATGACAGAAGAATGCCAAAGTAGCTGAAAAGCAAGGTGTACAAGACAGTGGTGCGACCAGTACTACTGTATGGTACAGAAACCTGGGCAGTAAAGCCAGAACAGTTGAAGAAGCTAGAAGTGATGGAAATGAAGTGCCTGAGAAGGGTGGTAGGATGCACACTGTGGGACAGACAAAGAAATGAGGACATAAGAGCAGAAGCCAAAGTAGCTCCAATTGCAGAAAAGGTCAAAGAGAACAGATTACGGTGGTTTGGGCACGTGTAGAAAAGCAGAAGACGATCTGGTGAGGAAGATTTGGGACAGACAGGAAGAAGGTAAGAGGAAGCAAGGGTGTCCAGCAAAGAGGTGGATGGATTGTGTGAAAGAAGATCTGCAACAATCAGGCAAGAGTGTTGAAGAAGGCAGGAGTGTGGCACTGAATCAAGAGAGTTGGCGACAGTTAACATGATATGCCAACCCCATTTAGAAAAAGGGGGCTGATGATGATGATGATGTTTTGTTTCACTGCTTACTGGAAAAAATATTTAAAACTACACATTTAAAACACACACTAACAAATGTTACTATATTAAACAAGAAATATAATTTAAAATAATCAAGAAGGTGAATCCAAAACAGCACATATATGTATGCGTGGTCCAAAGAATGTGTGTGAGGGCCAAGATGAACATAATCGACCACTGTTCAGAGGAGGATTAGGCATCAACATCATATACAAGATTTGCTTGGTATAGCACCCATATCTCCCCTGAAAATAGGCTATACCTATATCAGTCAACAAAAGTAAATCAATAATCCCTAATTTGGGAGCTTTTTCTAAACTCCACAAATATGTCTTTCTACAGCTTATTGTCACTGTAGTTCAATTCAGTTTGCTATAAGTAATCACCATAGAACTGAATATAAATCTCTGTGTTTAAACATAGAAATAGAGCTAATATTAGAATACCACTAAAGTTTCTAGGATTTGTGACATCTCTGAGCTGTGAGGTGACTGCAGTTGTACCGACTGCCAGGGAAGATCACCTTCATAAAAACGAGTTATGCATCATCAGTCCTGTGTAAATACAGTGGCAACATGTAAAATTGCAAGTGAATTCCTAATGCTAGATTTATAGAAAAATGGAAATGGGCGTATGCAATGGAATAAGCTGGTGGAGATGAGTTCACTTATGCGAAAACTGTTGTGTATGTGATATCCACAAACAGGCTAACTAACACAAACAGCCAGGCTAATTGATATTGAGTCCAGCTGCTGTAGCATAGCCAGACATTGCATGGTTGCTTTACACCTTTTCTGCTAACATAACGTGAACAAAACCACCATACTGGTTACTGAAAGATGTGAAGGACATTTGTGGCTGCTAGAATATATGTTATATGTTTTTATTTATTATTTTTTTTTAATTTATTTATGATTTGTTGACCGGGAAAGTCCGACTAGGTTCCACAGAGCCTGTTTTCAGCGGAGGCCCGGGGAGAAATGCTCCAGATGCATGTCTTTGGAATGTGGGAGGAAACTGGAGTACTCGGAGGAAACCCACACAAACACAGGAAGAACATGCAAACTCCACACAGAAGGCACCCCAGCCGAGAATCAAACCGGTGAACCTCTTGCTGTGAGGTGACAACGTTAACCGCTGTACCACTGCGCCGCCCATAATATATGTTAGTATATATACCTATATGATTACATACTGCATAGAAAATGAGCTAAAGAAACAGAAGGATCTGACTAGCTACAGAAAGTATAGAAAATATATACCAAGGACTGCAACCAGTAAGTTCCAGGATCAATCCTGACTGGATGATCGCACAACATATTACACAACTTGAAGTTCCAATACTGTCCAAAATATTTCTTTTAAAATCTCAGCTAGGACTGCAAAGTGTGTGTGTGTGTGTGTGTGTGTGTGTGTGTGTGTGTGTGTGTGTGTGTGTGTGTGTGTGTGTGTGTGTGTGTGTGTGATGTCATAGGTTGGTACTAGGCTATCAGCCCTAGACTCTATACAAGCCTAGCCATAACAATTCCCTGGCTATTTCTTCCCACACAATTTACTTCCCTGGACCCCTGTCTAGCAGGGCGACTGATGTGATCCCCGGGGCGAATTTCCTTTCTCCCATCCAATCGTCAAGGTTCCTTTTGAAGAGGGCCAAAGAGGCACTCTGCTTGACATGTATGGGCAATCTGTTCCAGAGTCTGGGGAGTCTCTGGGTCAGGATCCTATCCCTCCAGCATGTTTTGTTTATTGTGATGACAAGGTTTAGATCCCTGGAGAGTGTGGATCTGAGGGATTGGGATTTCTTTAAGTGTAGCATGTCCAACACCTCTGGGTTTGACATGGCCTTGTATGTTAAGCAGAGATCGCCTCTGAGTAGACGATATGCAACAGAGTATAGCTGGAGTTTTTTTAAGGTGGTCAGCGTAGGGCAACTGCTTTAGGCCTGTAATTCTTTTAGTGAGGTATTTCTGCGGCTTTTCCAGTTGTTGCAGATGTCTTGAGAGGTACATACCAAACGGGGTGTTGTATTCTATAATGGGTCTAATGAGGGATGAGTACAGTGGGACAATGACCTCCTTTTTTCTGGATGAAAAGCCCTTAGTGATGAGGTGTGCCACAAAGAAGGATTTCCTGACTGTTGTGGCGATGTGGTTATCGAAGTTGAGACCACTGTCCACCTGTATCCCTAAGTCTCTTATCACACTTTCGGTGTTTAGTGTACTGCCACCTAAATGGTAATTCACGGGTACATGTTTTTTCCCAAAGGGGATAACTATACATTTCTTGGCATTGAGCTTGAGCCCATGGCTCTGGCACCAAGCATCTGTTTCTGTAAGGCCCTTTTGTAGAGTATCCACATCATTTGGGGATGCAATAATGGCTCCCAGTTTGCAGTCATCTGCGAACTTTGTTAGCCAGCGTCCCTTAGTGTTGACCTGTACTTCAGAGAAGTAGATGCCAAACAAGAGCGGTCCCAGGACTGAACCCTGAGGTACTCCACTTGTCATTTTTCTGGAGCTGGATTTGGAGTCGGCTACTTTTACAGTGTGGGTTCTATCAGTAAGCCAGTTAGCAACCAATTGGGTGACGTAAGGATTAATGCCCAGCTTAGTAAGTTTATCTATGATTCCAGAGTGGGGGATGGTGTCAAAGGCCTTGGCAAGGTCTAGATAGCCTGTGGGGACCACCTTATCCTTGTCCATGGCTCTGGAGACTGATTTGAAGAAGTCAGTCAGGTTTAGGAGACAAGATTGGCCCTTCATGAACCCAGACTGGGTGGGGTCCAGTGTCTGAAGGTTGCCAATGTCTTTGTTTATAAGTTCCATGATAATACGCTCCATGGCCTTGTAGATAAGGCTCGTCAGACTGATGGGACGGTAGTTTCTGGGATCCAAGGTGGATCCCCCCTTGTGGAGTGGGATAATTGTAGCTCTGCGCCACTCAGTGAGCATGAAACCTGAGGTGAGGCTATGATTAAACATGACACTTAGGTGAGGTGCCAGTTCATATTTTAGTTCATGTAGTACACAGCCCGGGATGTCATCTGGTCCCATGGATGCTGTATTCTTAGCTTTGGAGAGTGGTGTGTGTGTGTGTGTGTGTGTGTGTGTGTGTGTGTGTGTGTGTGTGTGTGTGTGTGTGTGTGTGTGTGTGTGTGTGTGTGATGTCATAGGTTGGTACTAGGCTATCAGCCCTAGACCCTATACAAGCCTAGCCATAACAATTCCCTGGCTATTTCTTCCCACACAATTTACTTCCCTGGACCCCTGTCTAGCAGGGCAACTGACGTGATCCCCGGGGTGAATTTCCTTTCTCCCATCCAATCGTCAAGGTTCCTTTTGAAGAGGGCCAAAGAGGCACTCTGCTTGACATGTATGGGCAATCTGTTCCAGAGTCTGGGGAGTCTCTGGGTCAGGATCCTATCCCTCCAGCATGTTTTGTTTATTGTGATGACAAGGTTTAGATCCCTGGAGCGTGTGGCTCTGAGGGATTGGGATTTCTTTAAGTGTAGCATGTCCAACACCTCTGGGTTTGACATGGCCTTGTATGTTAAGCAGAGATCGCCTCTGAGTAGACGATATGCGACAGAGTATAGCTGGAGTTTTTTTAAGGCGGTCAGCATAGGGCATCTGCTTTAAGCCTGTGATTCTTTTAGTGAGGTATTTCTGCGGCCTTTCCAGTTGTTGCAGATGTCTTGAGAGGTACATACCAAACGGGGTGTTGTATTCTATAATGGATCTAATGAGGGATGAGTACAGTGGGACAATGACCTCCTTTTTTCTGGATGAAAAGCCCTTAGTGATGAGGTGTGCCACAAAGAAGGATTTCCTGACTGTTGTGGCGATGTGGTTATCGAAGTTGAGACCACTGTCCACCTGTATCCCTAAGTCTCTTATCACACTTTCGGTGTTTAGTGTACTGCCACCTAAATGGTAATTCATGGGTACATGTTTTTTCCCAAAGGGGATAACTATACATTTCTTGGCATTGAGCTTGAGCCCATGGCTCTGGCACCAAGCATCTGTTTCTGTAAGGCCCTTTTGTAGAGTATCCACATCATTTGGGGATGCAATAATGGCTCCCAGTTTGTAGTCATCTGCGAACTTTGTTAGCCAGCGTCCCTTAGTGTTGGCCTGTACTTCAGAGAAGTAGATGCCAAACAAGAGCGGTCCCAGGACTGAACCCTGAGGTACTCCACTTGTCACTTTTCTGGAGCTGGATTTGGAGTCGGCTACTTTTACAGTGTGGGTTCTATCAGTAAGCCAGTTAGCAACCCATTGGGTGACATAGGGATTAATGCCCAGCTTAGTAAGTTTATCTATGATTCCAGAGTGGGGGATGGTGTCAAAGGCCTTGGCAAGGTCTAGATAGCCTGTGGGGACCACCTTATCCTTGTCCATGGCTCTGGGGACTGATTCGAAGAAGTCAGTCAGGTTTAGGAGACAAGATCGGCCCTTCATGAACCCAGACTGGGTGGGGTCCATTGTTTGAAGGGTGCCAATGTCTTTGTTTATAAGTTCCATGATAATACGCTCCATGGCCTTGCAGATAAGGCTCATCAGACTGATGGGACGGTAGTTTCTGGGATCCAAGGTGGATCCCCCCTTGTGGAGTGGGATAACTGTAGCTCTGCGCCACTCAGTGAGCACGAAACCTGAGGTGAGGCTATGATTAAACATGACACTTAGGTGAGGTGCCAGTTCATATTTTAGTTCATGTAGTACACAGCCCGGGATGTCATCTGGTCCCATGGATGCTGTATTCTTAGCTTTGGAGAGTGGTGTGTGTGTGTGTGTGTGTGTGTGTGTGTGTGTGTGTGTGTGTGTGTGTGTGTGTGTGTGTGTGTGTGTGTGTGTTAGTGTTACAGTATGTTAACTTGCACATGGTTAAGTGTAAATGTTGCCAAGGATTAAACTCACTGAGTTGCACATATTTAACAATATGTAACTTCCAAGTGACCTTTTCTCATAGAAAACCACTACCAGTGCAGTTTCTATTTGCTCCCCAGATGCAAGTCATTTTTTGTGTTTTTTTGTGCTATCTCCACTGTTGTTGAAAAATTACATTAGTATATGTAAGTAAGAGGTTATAGAAGTTTGTGGGGGGAGGTTTGTGCCACACAGAAAAAATAAACACTCTGTGTGTTATGCCAATATGAAGTTTGACTGGTGTGTTTCTTTTGGTTGAAAGCCTCTGGAAAAGTCCCAAGAAAGCTGATCTGGGCAGTACTGCGGTGGTTTTAAGTCCCAGAAACATTGGTAAAATTAGTGCAGGCTATGTACAAGGACCCAATGACTCAAGTACGAACAGTGTTCGGCCTCACAGAGGGGTTCCCAGTGGGAGTGGGTGTACATCAGGGTTCAGCTCTGAGCCCACTGCTGTTTATACTGGTGATGGACTACATTAGCAAACAGGTTGGAGGGGACAGATCAACAAAACTGCTGTATGTAGATGATGTGGCAGTACAGGCAGACTCTGAGCTAGAACTCCAGCAAAGGATAGGAGAATGGAATGCAAATCTGAAGGCACATAGGATGAAACTAAACACAGATAAGACAGTGGTAATGGCAGCAAATTGGGGAAATCAGAAGAAGTTGAGAATAGAGTTAGAAGGGAAGATAGTAGAACAGGTAAACAGCTTCAAGTATCTGGGAGGGGTAGCTGAGGAGAAGGGTAGTCTGAATGAAGAGGTCAAAGCTAGAATCAGAGAGGCTGCAGCCAACTGGCATAGAGTATCAGGTATAGTCTATGACAGAAGAATGCCAAAGTAGCTGAAAAGCAAGGTGTACAAGACAGTGGTGCGACCAGTACTACTGTATGGTACAGAAACCTGGGCAGTAAAGCCAGAACAGTTGAAGAAGCTAGAAGTGATGGAAATGAAGTGCCTGAGAAGGGTGGTAGGATGCACACTGTGGGACAGACAAAGAAATGAGGACATAAGAGCAGAAGCCAAAGTAGCTCCAATTGCAGAAAAGGTCAAAGAGAACAGATTACGGTGGTTTGGGCATGTGTAGAAAAGCAGAAGACGATCTGGTGAGGAAGATTTGGGACAGACAGGAAGAAGGTAAGAGGAAGCAAGGGCGTCCAGCAAAGAGGTGGATGGATTGTGTGAAAGAAGATCTGCAACAATCAGGCAAGAGTGTTGAAGAAGGCAGGAGTGTGGCACTGAATCAAGAGAGTTGGCGACAGTTAACATGATATGCCGACCCCATTTAGAAAAAGGGGGCTGATGATGATGATGATGTTTTGTTTCACTGCTTACTGGAAAAAATATTTAAAACTACACATTTAAAACACACACTAACAAATGTTACTATATTAAACAAGAAATATAATTTAAAATAATCAAGAAGGTGAATCCAAAACAGCACATACATGTATGCGTGGTCCAAAGAATGTGTGTGAGGGCCAAGATGAACATAATCGACCACTGTTCAGAGGAGGATTAGGCATCAACATCATATACAAGATTTGCTTGGTATAGCACCCATATCTCCCCTGAAAATAGGCTATACCTATATCAGTCAACAAAAGTAAATCAATAATCCCTAATTTGGGAGCTTTTTCTAAACTCCACAAATATGTCTTTCTACAGCTTATTGTCACTGTAGTTCAATTCAGTTTGCTATAAGTAATCACCATAGAACTGAATATAAATCTCTGTGTTTAAACATAGAAATAGAGCTAATATTAGAATACCACTAAAGTTTCTAGGATTTGTGACATCTCTGAGCTGTGAGGTGACTGCAGTTGTACCGACTGCCAGGGAAGATCACCTTCATAAAAACGAGTTATGCATCATCAGTCCTGTGTAAATACAGTGGCAACATGTAAAATTGCAAGTGAATTCCTAATGCTAGATTTATAGAAAAATGGAAATGGGCGTGTGCAATGGAATAAGCTGGTGGAGATGAGTTCACTTATGCGAAAACTGTTGTGTATGTGATATCCACAAACAGGCTAACTAACACAAACAGCCAGGCTAATTGATATTGAGTCCAGCTGCTGTAGCATAGCCAGACATTGCATGGTTGCTTTACACCTTTTCTGCTAACATAACGTGAACAAAACCACCATACTGGTTACTGAAAGATGTGAAGGACATTTGTGGCTGCTAGAATATATGTTATATGTTTTTATTTATTATTTTTTTTTAATTTATTTATGATTTGTTGACCGGGAAAGTCCGACTAGGTTCCACAGAGCCTGTTTTCAGCGGAGGCCCGGGGAGAAATGCTCCAGATGCATGTCTTTGGAATGTGGGAGGAAACTGGAGTACTCGGAGGAAACCCACACGAACACAGGGAGAACATGCAATCTCCACACAGAAGGCACCCCAGCCGAGAATCAAACCGGTGAACCTCTTGCTGTGAGGTGACAACGTTAACGGCTGTACCACTGTGCCGCCCATAATATATGTTAGTATATATACCTATATGATTACATACTGCATAGAAAATGAGCTAAAGAAACAGAAGGATCTGACTAGCTACAGAAAGTATAGAAAATATATACCAAGGACTGCAACCAGTAAGTTCCAGGATCAATCCTGACTGGATGATCGCACAACATATTACACAACTTGAAGTTCCAATACTGTCCAAAATATTTCTTTTAAAATCTCAGCTAGGACTGCAAAGTGTGTGTGTGTGTGTGTGTGTGTGTGTGTGTGTGTGTGTGTGTGTGTGTGTGTGTGTGTGTGTGTGTGTGTGTGTGTGTGTGTGATGTCATAGGTTGGTACTAGGCTATCAGCCCTAGACTCTATACAAGCCTAGCCATAACAATTCCCTGGCTATTTCTTCCCACACAATTTACTTCCCTGGACCCCTGTCTAGCAGGGCGACTGACGTGATCCCCGGGGCGAATTTCCTTTCTCCCATCCAATCGTCAAGGTTCCTTTTGAAGAGGGCCAAAGAGGCACTCTGCTTGACATGTATGGGCAATCTGTTCCAGAGTCTGGGGAGTCTCTGGGTCAGGATCCTATCCCTCCAGCATGTTTTGTTTATTGTGATGACAAGGTTTAGATCCCTGGAGCGTGTGGCTCTGAGGGATTGGGATTTCTTTAAGTGTAGCATGTCCAACACCTCTGGGTTTGACATGGCCTTGTATGTTAAGCAGAGATCGCCTCTGAGTAGATGATATGCGACAGAGTATAGCTGGAGTTTTTTTAAGGTGGTCAGCGTAGGGCAACTGCTTTAGGCCTGTAATTCTTTTAGTGAGGTATTTCTGCGGCTTTTCCAGTTGTTGCAGATGTCTTGAGAGGTACATACCAAACGGGGTGTTGTATTCTATAATGGGTCTAATGAGGGATGAGTACAGTGGGACAATGACCTCCTTTTTTCTGGATGAAAAGCCCTTAGTGATGAGGTGTGCCACAAAGAAGGATTTCCTGACTGTTGTGGCGATGTGGTTATCGAAGTTGAGACCACTGTCCACCTGTATCCCTAAGTCTCTTATCACACTTTCGGTGTTTAGTGTACTGCCACCTAAATGGTAATTCACGGGTACATGTTTTTTCCCAAAGGGGATAACTATACATTTCTTGGCATTGAGCTTGAGCCCATGGCTCTGGCACCAAGCATCTGTTTCTGTAAGGCCCTTTTGTAGAGTATCCACATCATTTGGGGATGCAATAATGGCTCCCAGTTTGCAGTCATCTGCGAACTTTGTTAGCCAGCGTCCCTTAGTGTTGACCTGTACTTCAGAGAAGTAGATGCCAAACAAGAGCGGTCCCAGGACTGAACCCTGAGGTACTCCACTTGTCACTTTTCTGGAGCTGGATTTGGAGTTGGCTACTTTTACAGTGTGGGTTCTATCAGTAAGCCAGTTAGCAACCCATTGGGTGACATAGGGATTAATGCCCAGCTTAGTAAGTTTATCTATGATTCCAGAGTGGGGGATGGTGTCAAAGGCCTTGGCAAGGTCTAGATAGCCTGTGGGGACCACCTTATCCTTGTCCATGGCTCTGGGGACTGATTCGAAGAAGTCAGTCAGGTTTAGGAGACAAGATCGGCCCTTCATGAACCCAGACTGGGTGGGGTCCATTGTTTGAAGGTTGCCAATGTCTTTGTTTATAAGTTCCATGATAATACGCTCCATGGCCTTGCAGATAAGGCTCGTCAGACTGATGGGACGGTAGTTTCTGGGATCCAAGGTGGATCCCCCCTTGTGGAGTGGGATAACTGTAGCTCTGCGCCACTCAGTGAGTACGAACCTGAGGTGAGGCTATGATTAAACATGACACTTAGGTGAGTTGCCAGTTCATATTTTAGTTCATGTAGTACACAGCCCGGGATGTCATCTGGTCCCATGGATGCTGTATTCTTAGCTGTGGAGAGTGGTGTGTGTGTGTGTGTGTGTGTGTGTGTGTGTGTGTGTGTGTGTGTGTGTGTGTGTGTGTGTGTGTGTGTGTGTTAGTGTTACAGTATGTTAACTTGCACTTGGTTAAGTGTAAACGTTGCCAAGGATTAAACTCACTGAGTTGCACATATTTAACAATATGTAACTTCCAAGTGACCTTTTCTCATAGAAAACCACTACCAGTGCAGTTTCTATTTGCTCCCCAGATGCAAGTCATTTTTTGTGTTTTTTTGTACTATCTCCACTGTTGTTGAAAAATTACATTAGTATATGTAAGTAAGAGGTTATAGAAGTTTGTGGGGGGAGGTTTGTGCCACACAGAAAAAAAAACACTCTGTGTGTTATGCCAATACGAAGTTTGACTGGTGTGTTTCTTTTGGTTGAAAGCCACGTCAACAAACATAATAATGATGCTGGTAAATCTCTTTGCCTGTACTACTGCCAAAATCTGGAATTCACTCCCTAGCCACTTAACCTCTACCACCTCTACTTTCCAATGTAAAAAACTCCTCAAAACCCACTATTTAAATAACTGGTGCTGCTTTTGCTACTCCCCAGGTTGATCTAGACCACTGCACCGCCACAAGGAGACCTGTTGCATCTCTGTGCATGCAGTGACAACTCCTTCACAGCACTGGTCAACTTGTTCTATCACCGTTTTATTCTAAACAGAATGAATAACCATCTTAAAAATAAATAAATAAAAATAAAAAATGTTCTCATATTTGTATCACCTACTATAACAATGACTTACAATGAATAACTGATGATCTCTGCTATGTATCCTTGTTTGTACTCTTATCATGTATGCCCAAGTCTTCTGATATGTTACCCATATGCTTGTGTGCATTCTTTATATGTATGCTCATGTGGTCTCTTATATGATGCCCAAATTTCTCTCTTTTGTATTGTATTGTTATTGTTATTTGGAGCTTTTCTCCCCGGGCCTCCACTGAAAATGGACCTGTGTCCAGTCAGACTTTCCTGGTAAACAAATGTAAAATAAAATAAAATCAAATAAAAAGGGGAGTAGAGCTCATAAACCTAACTTCAGAACAAGTGCTTCAAACTTTCACAGTGTACCAGCAATGAAGTAATGTGCCACACTTTCCTGTACAGCCAGTCTTCACTGTAACAGTATGGTATGCCCAAGATGTGACAGCAACACAGAGCAGTTCTAGTCAACAATAACGACTGACTTACAACATTGTTGAGCTTTTTTTCTTGTAGGTTTTATATTGTGATGGCTAGTTAGAAACACATACCCTGACCTTAAAAAAAGATGTAGAAACTGAACTTTCTTGCTCACAGATCTGCAAGCTGTACTGAAGTAAAATAAAAGAAACTAGGCAACCAACAACCATGAATCAACTTGCCAGTGCTTTTATGTGAAATTTATGTGAAATTATTGCAGCCAGTGTCATTAATGTTAATTAGACTTGTGATAATTTTAGACAAACACTGATACTCCATCCCGATGTACAAAAATGGGGAAAAGGATTGTGAATGAATGGATGGATGTATAAAAGAACTTTTGAAAGCATTTTACAGAAAGTATAGAGAAATATTGGATAATAAAAACAAACAGATCACAATAAATATTATCCAAACAAACTTGAATAGGAACAAAAATAAAACGTTAAAATCAAACTACTGGTAAGCGCTTTCATTCTTTTAACAGCACTTCATTAGACCAAGTTGTAACTACTCATTCAGATATTATATAATCTCTTAAAGTCACATGACAATTTAAAATCACATGACTAACTAAAACACATTTAATGCATTAACACTTTCCTCTTGAGCACAACTTTAAAGTTTTTTCTACCATTCATTCCAGGAAAAGCACATGCCTTCAATCTAATCTGCCAACAATATTCCTTCCAATCAAGCTCATCTTCTGCTTCACCTTTATATTTATAATTATTAATGTGATTAATCACAGGAAATTTAAAATTTACATTTGTCAAACTATCCAAATGTTTCTGACAAGTATGCCTTGCTAGCGCATTACTCATATCTGCTTTTTCAACAGCTCTCAGATGTTCATAAATTCTTTTATGAAATTTCTTTGTGGTTCTGCCAATATAAAAAGCTGAACATAGCCCACATAAAACTAGGTATACAACATATTTTGATTTGCAATCATATTTGTCTTGCAGCCTTATTACAAATTCTCTTGCTGTCAACCAAATTTTGTTATCCACTATAATATGATCGCAACAATTACAGTTTTTACACTGAAGCATACATTTTACATTAGCTGTTAATGCTTTTTTATTATTACTTTTATAAGAATATCCTTTCAAAATGTTCCCCTTCTTCGAAACAAAAACTGGTTCATCACCTATCACATTTCTCAACTCTTGGAAGTTCATAAGGAACTTCCAATTATTTTTTACTATCTTTTGTATACTTTTCTCATCTAGGGAATTTTCAAAGAAACAAGACAGTGAAAAATCCTTGTCTTTACAAAATTCCTCAGTACCTGTGCATTGACCACCATCTGCTGTCAGATTTTCAGAATTCCTTTTTTCTATAACACTATTCATGGCACTATGTACTACATTTTTTGGATACTCCCCTCTTATAAAATCTTTCTTTCAAGACTTCACATTCTAATCTATTAATTCTCATGAACTGGCTTTTTACTATATTCTTTTTAAGACTCAAATTATGCATACTATTGAATTGCAAATGACTATTGTTCTGCACTTCCTTTTTTATATATCTTAACTTTCAACTTATTGGCATATTTATAAACAGTTAAATCTAAATAATTAATGCTGTGTTTATCCATCTTATCTTATCAAATATTAGATGCAGTGTTATCTTATAATTTCTTTGTTTTTGGTTCTGACATTTATCAACAGGTACATGGTGTGGCAATGGGGACAGCAATGACCCCCCAGGTGTGCTAATATTTTATGGTTGCCTGAGAAAAAGTGTCCATATATTTCAAGGATGTTATTTTTTACAAGCGTTTTATAGATGACTTGTTTTTTTTTTTTTTTTTTGTGTGCGGGTACTAAAACCACACTTATGGATTTTATGAATTATTTATATACTGTGACTGAATATTAGTGGTGCTGCGGTAGCGTTGTCGCCTCACAGCAAGATGTCATGTTTGATTCTCAGCTAGAGCGTCTTCTGTGTGGAGGCATGCGTGAATGGGCGTGCCTTCATTGAAGGTTGTGCGTCAGGGCTGGTAACTCGGCACGTAAAAATCCACTACCAAACATTAGCGGACCGGAGTTCCGCTGTGGTGACCTCTAACCGGGATAAGCCGAAAGACACAACAACATATAAGATGGATAAGCACAGCATTAACTATTTAGATTTAACTGTTTATAAATCTGCCAATAATGACTAGCTGTTTGCTGTTTTCTTACTATTTAGCTTTTGCTGGACAAATATTACTATGTGAAGCAATGTGCAATATTTTAATCTGTGACAGTGGTTTGGAACAAAGGTAAGGTACCTGACACAGACATCCTCTTTTATCACAGTCAGACATCTGAAGTGTACACAGAACTGGCTACAACTGTTTGGTGGAGGACTATCTGAATTAAATTAACTGATCATGCTGTCACTTGCTCAGTTTAATAGTCATCTCTGTAAAAATAAAGGATACATGCATCACAGAATACCCAGACCTTCAGAACTCTGGGGAGTTGGTGCCTACATATTCCAAGGCTGTAAAAGTGGATTTTGTCATGGGCTTAGTTATTACCTGTGCCATCACAGATGTACACAGAGTGTCTCTGCACTTCTGAGTGTGGGGAGCTGGAGATAATGTCATTATTTTTTAACACTCCTCTCAAACTTCAGAGGTCACTATATTTTGTGTTGGGCTGGGGACAGTGAGAACATTCTTTCTTTAATTTTCTCAAAATTTCAGAGGGGTGCACAGAGAGTCACTATAGCTTGTACAATCTCTACAAGTAACAAGCTGAAAATATTGAAACCATTTTTTTCACTTTCCTCACAATCAAACATCTGATGAATATACATGTCGCCATCTTTTGAGGAAGAGTAAATAAGAACGCTCTCTCTCTCTCTACACATACACACACGCGCGCGCGCGCACACACACACACACATATATATATATATATATATATATATATATATATATATGACAGCAAATATGTTATAGTCTATTTGTTTTTTGCAGTTGTTTTCCCTGCCAGACATCAGAATGGTACACAAAATGTGGCTGTCTTTAGGGGGTAGGGGGTGAAAAGGCATGCTGTATATAAACATGACAGCAGCAACTTGAACTATGACTGTGGGCATTTATGCCTTAATTTTAATCTCAGTTTAAAACCAGAGGGGGATGCATAGAAAGTGACTAGCTATTTTCTGATGGGGGTAAGGAGATGTGCTGTTCCCAGATATGATATATGTATCCCCACAAATGTTTGCCTTCTCAATTTATTGTGAAGTGGTATTTGGCCAGCTTTAATCATTAACACTTGGATACAAAGTATTTCTTCCTTGAAATAAAAAGTAGGGTTGAATTTCTTTTCATATGATTTTTACTCAGGCCATGATTAGATCAAAAGGTCAGAGAAAAACTTTAAAATGCATCTACATCCTTTAGCTTATGGATGCCAAATAGGGTAAACTTAGTGAGTTAGGCTGTGTTGAATGGATCGAGAAAAAAGCACAGCTGAAGAGTAATGTAGAATATTTTCTGTAATCATGGTTTTTGCTCGGGCAATCATTGGACAAAAAAGGTTGTCTTAAAAAACACTAAAATGCATCTCAGAGCTTCTAGAAACTTCATGGCATAATACAGTTATTTCCACTGCAGTTATTGCGGTGCAGTCTTGATTAGTTAGGTAGTGCTAAAAGGATGCAGAGAAAAGTAAAGATGAAGAGTGAGACTTAATTTCTTTCTTTCTTTGTTCATGTTTTTTGTTGTGTCAATCACTGGATGAAAAAGGCTACTTAAAAAAATAACTAAAATGCACCTCAGGCCATCTAGAACCCCCCCCCCCCATGGTTTCTGGAGGCCTTGCAGCCCCCAGTTCCCCAGCTTAATGCAGTTGCTTTCCCCATAGTTATCAGTGTGTAGTCTTGCTTTGAACATGTTGAATGAATGAATAACTGCAAGAAAAACAGAAGAATAATTGTGAGAAAAAGGACAAAAACAGAACAACAGAAAGTAGAAAGGGTTGTTGCCAAACGTAGGAAACCTAAAACAGGAAGAACAACCAGAGATCCAGTAGAGGTTATTAGAGATATTTTCAAAATTTTATGAAAATTTGTATAAAGCAGAGAAATGTGAAAATTAAGAAAGTGCAAAAATGGAAATATTTATTCCAGACTTAAATATGCCAAAGGTAGACATAGATGAATCTCAACAAGTCGCAATTAAGATAGGAGGAGGTGAGATAAAACCAGTAACATACAATCAATCTGCAGGAAAGTCTCCTGGATCAGATAGTATTCATGTGGAAGTTCTGAAGCTAGGAGGAAAGAAAGTGACAAAGATCTGGAAGGTTTTGTTTAACAGGATTTTAAAAGGAAGGGAAGCACCAGTTTTCTGGAAGAAAGTTGTGGTGGCTTTGTTACCTAATGATGGCAAAAACCCATCAGACCCAGCTTCATATAGGCACATTTTCATTTTAAACCATAATTATAAAGTGTTTATGTTTATAATAGCAAAACGAATGGCAAAGGCATTGCCAAAACTGATAGATATGAATCAATGTCAAGGGACCTGGATTTTCTCAGTGACTTGAACAGAGCGTGCTGGAGAGACAGACATGTGTCCCAAAGACTGCCCCTTCTATGCAACACTTTTCCCATCCATGTGAAATTGAGTTCATCTATTACCCAGTTTAAATGCAAACTAGACCAGTGGATGGGGAATAGGAAATTTACAGTGGGCTTGACACCCATGTAACTTATGGACAGAGGTAGCTTACAAATGCCTGTCCCTCAGTGTCTTATTTGGATACAGGACATCATTATTGTTTTGGGAAAACATGGCTAGGCTTAGAAAGGCCCCCCCGGGGTTGTTAGTCTATTAACAGTCTGTGAATCTATGAATGTGGTTTTGTGGGTGTGGGAGGCAAACATTTGATAACATTAATAAACTAATGATGATCCAGAGAGAAGCAAAATGTAAGGCTATACCACTTTTGATGTGTCTTAATGCAGAGAAAGCATTCAACAGAGTAAGCTGGGATTTTATGACTAGGTCAATGGAAGCAACGGTTAATTAGGTTATATGAGGGATTGAAGGCAAAAATTAATGTGGGAGGATTCCTCTCTGACAAGTTGTGTCCAAACAGAGGAACCAGACAGGGGTATCCTCCTTCCCCTTTGGTATTTGCTTTATATTTAGAGCCATTGCTAAAGAAAATAAGTGGCTCAGAAATTCAAGGATACAGTTTATATGTTAATCAAGAAAAGTTGGCTTTATTTGCAGACAGTATTATTTTGTACCTGATAAAACCAGAAAAGGACATCTCGGTGTTGTGTAACATTTTGGGACAGTTTCAAGTCTTTTGGGGATATCAAATTAATGAAGATAAAACATAGGCTATAGCTGCAAACTATGTACCCGCACATGAATTGCTTCGGCAATATCCATATTTTTGGAGACATGATAAAATAAAGTATTTAGGAATACGGATTAAAAGGATTCTGCTACAGCAGCTAAGGATATGTGAGAAGAGACTAAAAAGCCAATACAAAAACTGAGAAACTGGAAGTTCTTGTTCATGGATATGAATAGCAAGATACAATCAGTGAAAATGGTTTTAGTCCCTTTAGTTTTATATACAGGTTGGGCATTTTATCAACCAGAGGACAAATTGTGGACAATAATTAATAAAGAGTTGAAGGCATTTTTCTAGGAGTGGAGGAGGGCAAGGGTCATGCTGGTTTAGGATTACCTGATTTGAAGGTACATTTTAGAGTTACACAGTTAAGGCTGATATACATAACACAAGCATAAATGGAAAGTGATGATAGTGAAGCATGGAGAAATTCAAGACATAAGGAGAGAGTTGGATGTACATCTTTAAGGAGTATAACAACAGCCATACAGAATATTATGTTCATAAAGTAGCAGAAAGTATTCAAAGAACTAAGCCAACACAAGAATGGAGGAAGGAGATTTTGCCAATAGGGATGACTGCAATTAGGGATACAGAGAATAGGCAAGAGGCAGATGGGATTTACTGGAGAAACCCGGCAAAGGAACCAAAGTGTTGGGGGCAAATAGTAATAATAAATGTAGAGGGAAGGGTAATAGAATGTGAAGAGGCCAAAACAACATTTGGACTGCAGCTAGAGAGTGCCTTCCCTATCGGGGATTGATATCAGAGTACAGACTAAGAGGAAAGGGTAGAAGAATCCAAACTGAAATACCTGTTCTGCTAGCATTTTTAGTTGAATCTAGAACAAAAGCTGCTGTTAAAAAGGGATAATTAAGCTTCCCACATTGCTCACTTAATTAGTAAAGACATTGCCTCAAGAGCAAAAGAAGTTATAACCCCCCCCTATACTCAGCAGTTATCTGGCCCAAAATTGATTATAATGCCCAATTCGGTATGTACCTTACTAAGAACCTACAGCAATTAGAGAGACAGCAGAAGAAGATCAAGGGCCTCCAGCATGTCTTACATGGACTAAAATCCCTGTCACCATACTCTGTATTGTATAGACTTCTTAGGGGAGACTTATGCCTGGCCTAAAGAGCAACCAAAGACTCAAACCCAATGAACTTACTGCATATCTGTAAATCTAATGGGTCTAGGACTACCTATTACAGGGACCTAAATATGACCTGTGACTTAAATATGACATTAGAGGGACAGATTTATCTCCCAGTGACTGCCACATTTTTGGAACAGGCTACCAATTCATGTGAAACAGAGCACCTCTATGACACTGTTCAAGAGGAATCTGCATGAGTGCATGGGGCACAATAAATTCTTACCAGGGACAGTGCCCACAACCCTCCTGGACATGGGCAGTCATCACTAAATGCAATCTTGGGTATTGACTAGTACTTCTATGGTATTATACTGAGTTGAAACGGCTAGGCTTAAAATGACTTCCGGGTTGATAGCCTAGTAATCTCCTATGATACTATGTAAAGTTGGATGAATGATAGTCATACAAAAGAATACATGAGCTGTATAATGTTTGTAACTGAGAACATGTTAATATGGTTTGTTTTCTTTTATTTAAATGCGTTGCCTATGTCTTAAGTGATAATTCAGTAAAGATGTTAAAAAAGTGCTTTAACCAATTACAGATTTGCTACGATATTGCCAGCAAAATTGGTCACTTGTTGATCAGCACTGTACTCTCTAAGCAAATGTAAATAAATTAAAAAATAAATCCCTGATTTAAAAAAAAATATTCTGTATAGTGTGAATAGACCATGATAGGCTGGGCAGCTGGGCAGCGGGGGGGGGGGGGGGGAGTGTCATGGAGCCTTTTTACGTAGCATACCAGTTTACCCAAAGTCAGTCTGGTTTACCAAACACAGCATGCTGAATACAAGATACAACTTTATCAGTATCTGGCATGCCTACTTTAGAACTAGGTAGGCACGTGACTTCAGATGAATTTGTCTAAAAAATGCAGACATGATTACTAGCTATTGCTTTGTTTACAACACTTTTCTAATCAGAACCAGGGGGATGTGAAATCATAATTACTGCGGTCAGTAAGGGAGGATTTACACAAGTTAAACTCAATATGTCAGTCTCAGCCACATTAATGCCATGCCAGAAGAGCATTAAAAGCAAATCTTGTAAAATAAATGCATAAATATGCATTCTCTTTAGCATTGTAGCTACAGGTCCACATAGTTACTTATGCAGCAGTCTGCCAACCTTGCCATATACTTATCAGTGTTTTACAGGCTACACAATTTCTAAACCAATAGAAGAGAAATTAGAGCTGTTCACAAACTTATTTAAAATAAAATAGAACACTTGCACTTTATATCAGTTACATCCACTTAAAATGGAGCCTCTGAAACATACCCTGGTATTCAGAAAGAAACCCTGCACTCACATAAAGTCCAACCACTGCAAGGTGTAGTTTACAAAAACATGTAAAATGTGAACCAGATACAAATGTAATCATATTGAGGAAAACTTCAGTATTGGCTAAATTGCATGTCTGTGAATCACACATAATTGGTACCAATGTGAAACAACAAATTTCATGGTAATTACCACTGGCGGCCCATGCACTGGATTGGCAGAGGAACCTCACTCAATCACACCACCAGACACCTGCAGGAATTCATCAACTGTTCAAAATATTGAACTTAACAATGAGAAAAAACTGAAAGAGCTTTTGCAGGAGAAAAGCCCCCCGAACTTTCTACCCTACAACTCAATAAATTAGCATAAGTGTAAAACTTCATTAACCCTGACATTCCACAGTCTCTGAAACATTACAGTTATAGTGTGCGACTAATTAGAATTGAACTAACTGGGTATAATTAATCAGTCTTAACTTTACAGGACTCAAGTAAACTCTGTGCTCATCAGTCTATCATCTGTCTGTCTGTCTGTCTATGTATTTACATGTCTATATGCCTGTGTATCCATATGTGTTTATGCATGCTATAGTTATCTGCATGCCCGTTCTTGTGACATTACTGGCTTGCTGTAATTGCTGAAATGGAAAATAATTGTCATCCACTGTCCTTTTAAAACAGACTAACTGCCTATGGTACAGTCAATGGCTTTGTACTTTTCATAGCTCTTTGTATTTCTGCTATCCAATTCTATCTCTCAATGCTACAACTCATTACAAAGCATAATTGTTTGGAGGGGGTTTGGTGTCATGAAAGGCTGCATGTATAAAAGAAATAGCTAGCCACATACAGTGGAAAAAAATCATGGAGATTATGTATGCCGGAATAATATACTTGAGAAAAATGTTTAGCTGTTTTAGTGAAATTGAAAGGTAATGAGTTTATCCTTTGCTTTATATTTTAAAGCTGTCTTCATTTTAAGATACAAGTTCCTCATTGATAATACTGCACATGACCTTGCCACACTGTAATTTAATCAGTAATCTACAAATAAAATGTACTTTATGTTTTGATCTGTGCACTTTGAGCACTAACTAAAACCTCATTGAACACTAACTAAAAACTCAGATAACAGGCATATAACAAGTTCACAAATTACTTTATATGCTATATTTTACAGAAACAAGGAAATGTAGTTTATTGTTTATGTGTCCGGAAATTGACCATGAGGTAATAGTTTGTTTCTGTCCAATTTTTTCATCTAAAATCCTAGTATACGTATTGAATTATTGGTCCAGCTGTTTGCCTCCACAGTTACTCAAACAGCTGTGTCATTCGCACTTGAAACTGTGACTACTGAGCTTAAAGCAATTAATGACTACAACATTGGAGACTGGGAATCCTCCTCTTATCTCTTAATTATCTCTTAAGCATCTCAGTCTTAGCTCTCTCCTATCCTCTTCTGGCTATATTGCCTCCATATGTTCTTGCACCTACCTTAAGTATATGTGTCAGATGTAGTACTCTCTCTACATTGTCATATTCCCCAGTTCATTGCTCTAGTACACATTCTAAGTGGCAGTTATGTTATTTACACTCCTCTGACCTAGGTTGTAGATACGTCATCCTTCTAACTCATTTACTCACATCTCATTTTTGCAAAGCCCAAACAGCGATTAGGCTTTTACATTTCTCTGACCTAGGTGGTATTATAGGTCTCTCTTCCTTTCCTCTAGTAATTCACCCCATTCACTCCAAGTGGCAGTCAGACCAACATATTTCTCTAACCTTGATTTTTTTCAGAATAGACTCTTCATTAGTTTTCCACATTATTATTTCTCCCCTTATCCATTTCATACCCATACAGCCTATGTGGCACCTATGCTTTTACTCCTAATCAGCTGAGCTAGGTGGCAGACATGTCAGCTTTCTACACTTTTCTTACACCCCGATCTCTGCTTTATGTTCTAATAAACTGGCTTGTCATGCAGGCTGGTGTAAGTCCATCTTCAACTCTCCTGCTTATGAAAATCTGCCCATCTACTTGTAGTTTACCAGCGTTGGAAATCTACTTTCAGCTTGTAGCCCCTGTATGTTTAACACCCTTTCCTTCCCAGTACATTCTTCACAACATATCCCTTAATACACTTCATTGATCCTTACACAACGTTCTTCACTGTCGTTCCTACCATTCTCCGTACATTTTAGTCATGCCTAAGCTTCAGTTCTTTTCTTCATCTCTGCTCACCAACCTTTATCCTTTAGACCACTCCCCCATTACACCAATCAGTCACACATATTCGTTTTACCAGCTCAAAATATATTCCAGTTAACATTCCTTTTCTGTTATCACACTATAAAAAATTATCCTATATGTTAGCAAAAAGCAGTTAATTCTAGCATATACACTACAAAGGGAAAAAACACTTTAATATTAGAAATGTCTCCATATATGACTATTGACCCTAAATACAAGACTTGTAGGTCTGGTAGCATTCACTCAAACCCTGGCAGACCTACACAACTGACCAGCTACATCTGCAACATACAAGCCAGACAGCAATATCATCACTAGATCTGGTGACCACAGATTAAATTGCATAAATGCATGAAATATTAATTATAAATTATAAATAGTGTAGGAAGAAATAGCCAGGGAATTGTTATGGCTAGGCTTGTATAGGCCCTAGGGCCAATAGCCTAGTACCAGCCTATGAACCTATAAATGTTCCTCTATAGAATCATGGAGTATTACTGAAAATCCTCATATTTTCGCTATTACTGAAATCTGGCTAAAGGACAACTCCTGCACCTCCACCCACAGCCACTCTAACTACAAAATCAGTTGTGATAATACGTAGTGCAGGACCCAGATTTTGGGGGGGGGGTATGCTTCACAGAAATAACTCGCCTGTTGAGCTCCTTTACACTACCGCTTCTAATCAAACAATATATTCCTTCTTCATCCTCATCTTCTGCTATCAAGAAAACTCAACCAGAAACATTTCTTAGAGGATGCAGTAAAAGTAAAATCATACTTACTGACTTTAACATTAATATATTAGGTTCTGACTTTAAACAACTTAACAAAATGCTACTACAGCTAAGTCTAAAGCAACTAGTTAAACATCCAAACCAGTACTAGTGTTCATAGTGGTAACCATACCACACCAGATCTCATGGTATCAAATATAGCATATCACTGCACTAATATTACCATTATGCCTAATTCCATAAGCAACCATTGCCCAGTTCTCTTATACCAGTGTTTTAAGATTATTAAACTAGCCCCCCCCCCCTTGTTCTTGGTTGCCCATTCCTTGTGCATCCTGTCCCCCCCTTTCTCAATTCTCTCTCCATTAACACCTTAGTCTCATAGACTGACCTCCTATTTACCTTCTAAAATCCTGTTGCTGCTCTCTCCTTCTTTACCAGCATGCTGTCCTCTATGCAAGACACCCTATTCCCATTTGTACACAGAAGACTTAGGAGCAGGTCTACCCTTCGATATCAAGTGACATTAAAAAACTCACGAAGCAGAGGAAGAGAGACATAGCTTAGTCCAACTGGAAACAAAGCCAGAATAAAAACATATTACTACAAAATTACCTCAGTTTAAGAAAACAAGCTAGAATTGCCATGAAATCTACCAAATCCCTCTATTTCAGCTGCTGGTAATTCTAAACAATTTGGAAAGAATTAAAACAATTCACATGTCACATCTCTAGGACTTCTCACTCTTCCTTTATAGCCATCAGTAGTAACAATAGAAATAGCACAGAGGGTTACAAATCCTTCATCCTCCCCACCATCACAGACATCACAAATTCTTCCAGTCCCTCCAATAGCATTCAAATTACATTAAATCATTTTTCTCAAGGCTGATTATACCTTCTATCTGAATTTGCAGCTACCTTCCAGTTTAGGGATCTTTCTGTAAGTGAAACTAAAAGTCTACTAAAAAAAAAACTCAAACAATCATCTCCAAAACAATCAAAGCTCAACCGACAAGGCCTTTCAGTCTATCTCAACTTTCTGATCCCTGGCTAAGATTTTTAAAAAAACATCTTTACAAACAATTACTTAAACATAATAGCTATGGTCTTCTTTCAGGCAATAGATTCAGAAATGCATTCGGCTACAGACTCAATCTGCTATATTAACAGTGGTGGTCTTATTACTGCTTGTGTTTTCTTAAATATCACTAGGGCATTTGAAACAGTCATTCATAATCTCCTGCCTCACAAACTTACTAAACGTAACTTTAGATAAAAATACTATAAAGTGGTTCACAAGTTTTCTTGAGTAATACAGCATTACAAGCTCAGTCAACCATTTAGCCACACTTGGTACACTCAATACTTGGGTCCCTTGAAGTTCAGTTTCAGCACCCCCCCCCCCAAGTCATGTGCATATTCATCATTAACCTCCCTCATTACCTTCCCACTTGAAACACCATACATTATGCTAATGACATTGTTCTCCTTCAAGCAAACAAATGTACTATTAGTCTGAAATCTCAGCTTCAACTGCTCTTCAGTCTTTGCCAGCCGGCCACTTACAACAAACTTTTGATTAATCACAAAAAAACTGTTATGCTTTTACCATCATCCCATAAATACCCTCAGCAACCAATAATTTCCACAACAGACAACCAGTAAAAACTACAAAATTAAAATAACGTGTTCTCCTGAAGGTGATGAAATCTGGCATGCTGGCACCCTCCCTGCTTGTGGGTAACACGGTTGACTAAATAAACCTATAATTCCAACGGTTGCCTGTTAGGGCCATAGGAGCCAGCCACTTCTTGTTATATTCCAGTGTAGCAGTATCACAATCGATCCCTTTTAGTACAGCTCTGGTTTACATACGCTAGTTAACATCCATGGTGAATCAAAGCTTCCTTCTTCTAGGTGAAAGGGAGCAAAGCTTCATGCCAGAGTATACTCTAGCTGGTTATGTACAAAGGGGCCTGCAGAAGGTTTGCTATGGTTCCAACCTTTTATTAAGCTTTATCAGGCAGATGAGGCATTTCTTTATTTATAATGATCAAACTAGGTGGGCAGTTGATTTAGCCATGCCCCCTGGGTGGGGCTAAGAAAGTAGAGGACTGCCCTAACTTATTAACCTTTTAGGTTCTGAAACTACATCAGAAATCCCAAATATAAAAATTTTCAAATAAACAGAAAATATAAAGGAAACAAGTAGGGAACGTACACCATTTTCCATTTCAACCAACATTTTGAGTCTGTAACAACAAGAATCACTGTGTGGTTCAGAGTGTAGAAATCATAACCTTTATGCAGTTATTTTTATAAATTAGAATGCAGTTATACAATAAAAATAAAATATTAGCCTGTTTACACCTGACTATCTACCCTCTCCTTGTGTGCAGTTTAAAGATTAGACTTAATATGTTTTTCTTTTTAAAGGCAATTCTGTTTTTGATTGTCAGTTACAGAAGGTATCAAATCAAGCCCATTATAGTTGACAACAACATTGAAAAGTGCTTCCACTTAAGAATTGCTTCATCAGATCTTCCTATTAGGAATATAAGAATGAAGTAAAAATAAATATAGAAATATATAAGGAATATAAAACTAAAGTAAAATCCACAGTGAATCTGTATAAGGACAATATAAGTCAGTCATACTAAGGGTCCCATGGGTATACCTAACCGTCAATGTTTTTCTGCGTCCAGGTTATTTAAGTTCATAGAGAACCCATGTGTCAGGTCCTAATAATTGTCATGTTTTTTATTGATGTCACTGGGGGTACTGGAAATAAAAGCTACTAATACAGTTAATGCCTGATGATGAAAGATAGTCGCTTAATGCATACAGTACTTAGAAGGGTTTGTGTTTGCTTTTCCTGTATTCCTTACTATCTTTTTGAAACCTTGAAATACAGCTTTATAATTTGTTGTGGGGTTGTAAGTCTGGATTTCACTCAAACCTGTCCTTAATAGCAGTGAACTAACAGGTTATGTCCATTTATTTTTATCTTTTTGTTTTTATTTTTATTTTAAAACCCTGAAGTATGCATCTATTTATTTAGAGCACCATTAAAAATCCATTGTAAAGGTTAAAGGTAAAAAATAATGCAGCCCTCCAGAAACTGCACAGATCTTCTGAATGAAATAATTCATAATTTAGATCTAGCATGACTGAAGAGGCATTTTTAAATGTAGGCCATATGCATGGCATCTTAAATGAACCGGACCTGTGCTATCGGTTAGTGTGTGGGTAGATGTATAAGGAAACAACCTGAAAAATCCACATGTTAAGACATTAGCTCCTTTAGAGATGTGGAAGTCTGTTCTTACTTGGTTTACAATGTGCTAACAGAGGGGAAGCAAAAGTGTGCACTATAGGGGGATCAGTAAGTTAAGCCACTAATGGGTTTGTCGGGTCTACTTCAGATCACTGAAATCCCATTTCGCTGACTTTCATTTCACTGACACCAAATCACCTAATTTTCAAAATACTGAAAATTAATTTCACTGAATCGTAAGCTATAGACCTGATGTGGGTTTCTATTCACCTTTAACTTGTTTGTGAGAGAAAGAATTTCTGTAACTTACAATGCTGAGTGTCAGAATACTGATAGTAATGTAAAAAGTGGCGTTGTGTTTTTGAATGTGGGTATGTATCTTTACATTTGTAAGGGAAGTATCTAAAGTAATATTGCAAATGTTTTGTGCATTCTCAGCAGTAGTAGCAGTGTGTAGAGTACTATGAGTAAAGTAAAAGGTATATATATATATATATATGCCCTTTTCCCCACTGTAGTGCGATCCTGCAGTTAGTATATATAGTTGGGGGGTGTAGCCCCCCACTTAGTTTGGTTTTATATTGTCTGGTTTCTGTTAAGAGGATAAGTAAGTAGTTTTTAAGTTGTGGAAAGAAGTAGTCAGTGTTGTGAGTGTGTTTGTCTATGGTTTCCCATTTAGTATTTTGAAATTTAGCATTGTAAGCTGTTGGTGAAATGAGATTCAGTGAAATGAGTTGTCATTATTGTGAAATTTAGGTGATTTGGTCTCAGTGAAATGAAAGTCAGTGAAATGGGATTTCAGTGACCTGAAGTAGACCCAGTTTGTCTACCTCCTGTGTACTGTGTCCAAATCATTGTGTGTAGCTATCTGGAAATTTGACATGTGTGTGCACACATTGTGAGAACAATACACCAGAATCCTTTTTCGTACCCCTGAAAAACAGAGTTAAAACTTTGGTGGGATAGCATGAGTGTGGAGCTTACCAAAACCTTTCCTTATCGGCTATGTTCAACGAGCCAAGTCCGTTTTAATTTAGTTCCATTTTTCTTTTTTATTATATTAATTTCAAATTCATCAAATGTGCCATTGTAGGTTTAGGACTGTTTAAATCATGAAATGCTAAGGGCACTGTGTAAACCGTCTGTATGCATTATGTCCTAATGGAATAATCTTGTCCAAAAAAACTTTAGTAATGCAAATCAACTGTTTCAGCCATCTTACAACTGTGAGATGTGTGCCAAAAGATCAACATGAGGGTGATGTTTAAAGAAACTGGCATGAAATATAAATATAAATATAGACTATGTAAACAAAAACATTAAGTGTCTAGCTCCTAAAATGTTGTAGAGGGTTTGATGTATCTCTCAATTTGCAGAGTGCCAGTAGACATAATGACAGTGTAGCTATGGCCTGTGTCTCAGGAATGGAATCAAATAAAACTAAATAGGTCGAGTCTCACTCTGTTTATATACATTTGCTCAAAAAGTGATCATGTCGTTAAACCCAGGGGGAATATGTGATTTAAATCTAAAAATCAAATTTAGTTCTTCTTGCTCAGTTTTAAACTTGATATCACCACCCCTCAATGCTTCTGTCATAACTTTAAGTATCAGAAACTTAAATGTATGTGATGTATCTGTTTTCTTTTGACTTCATCTAAGATACCTGAATAACCAGGTTCATTAATTGCATTTGATCATTTGATATTCTTTAACAATTGTATATAAACCAATGTTTTAGTACCCTTGATATCAGTCTGATGAAGCCTTAATGAAGAAAGTGTTGTATCACTTGCATTTTAAGTGTTTTTGTCAATTCTTTCATCAGTATTTTAACATTATTAAAATTTGAGTTTGTTTTACTCATTCATGGTTCTGGATACTATTATTTATTTTTGACTACTTAAATTAAAAGGGAGAAAATAAATTAAAGTGTAAGAATTTTATGGAACATGTCGGGTTAATTGTTTTTTCAAATAAAATTAATTACACATCCGGTTCTAATTGGATGTTAAGTTGCTGTAGCAAAGGTGCTTAAATAAAACATAAGCATCTAGCATCTGTTCTAAATGTGGTGAATGCAGTGTGTCGTGTGGGCAATATCTTCTATAAACTAACCTTCCCTGATCCTTTTACATGCAAGGACAGTTGTGAATATGCACAGTGTAAACACAGGAAGCAAACCGCAAAGGTCAGTTGATTCCTGCTTTTAGTCTCCAAGGACTATAATAGTGATCTAAATGAGGATATGTAGGATGAAGGGTTATAATGGACAAGTTACTGGGTAGAGCCCTGGAGCACCAGGGTCTTGAGAGTAACAGTCTTGTTGTGCCTACTGGGAAAAGTTACAGTCAGGTTACTGGCCAGAGCCCTATAGTAATAGGGTCCTGAGGAAAACACTTAGGCATTAAGTTTTACCCAAAAGAAACAAACTAGCTTTAAAAGGAATACCTACAATAATATTATCCTGTGTTTGTGATAGGAGCCAAAATACATAACATACCATTCCAGACATGCACCTTTCGAAAGTATTACAACTCTAAGTACAGAATATAGAACACAGAAGTTACAGAAAAACTTAATATGTAAAAAAGTTAATTACCCCTTAAGTCTATGAATAAAATGAAGTCCTGTGAGGACTGAGATGCTGAATGGTGACCCTTGCTGTTATCAGGGTTGTGGTGATGGTTAAAAGTATAAGTGATGGCCAAGTTTTCTCTAATTTGAAGCACAGCTAATTGAAAGTGATGTGTTGAGATCAGGATATTTGTTGGCTTGGAACCTGATTTGCCACCCAAGTTCCATTTTTTCCAGCTTGTCATTAGTCTTACCTTCATATAGGCCTCCAGTCAAATGCTCCATGATGAGAAAGGAAAACTTGTTGTGTCCATGTATTTTTTTCACATGTTTCACTAGTACGGTATTGGGTGAGTCTTGTCTTGTGTAGGTGTAATGTAGTTGATTGTAAACTTGATGAATGGGGAGGATTTGTCAATATATTGTAGGAATTAATCTAGTTGGGGTTCATTACCATTTCACATGATGAATATGTCATCAGTGAATCTCAAGTAGTATCCTATTCTTTGAAAGTGCAGGGAATTATAGACAAAGTCCTTTTCCCATTTTACTAACGGAGTGTTGGCCAGGCTGGGGGCCATGGCAACCCCCATGGCTATACCATTTATCTGTCTGAGGTATCTGTCATTTGAAGAAGTTGTTTTCCACAAGAAGCTGTAGTATTCTGCTGAGGATCTATGTCTGTTTGGGACAGCTTTCCAGTGGTCTTGGTAAGCTTCAATGACTGTTTGGATACAGTAGTCATGGGACATGACAGTACAGAGAGCTTCTACATCAGTCTAATTGCCATTCAGAGGGATGTCCTTGATCTTCTTTAGGAAGTCTGAGGTGTCAAGGATATAAGATCTATTCCGTTCTGCTAGTGGTTTAATTTGAACTTCTAGGTATATGGAAATAGGCTCAGTTATACTACCTCTGCTTGCGATGACAGGTCTGTATGGGGGTCATGGATATTTTTGTGGAGTTTCAGGATGCTGAAATAACAGAGAAGCTTAGGGGATGTGACCTGTGGAATTTGAACAAGTTCTTACTTATTAATCTTTCATCACTGAGGCTGATGAGCTCTGTGGTGATTGTCTCATATGCAGAATGTGTGACTCCTATATTGCATTCTTTGTAAAGCCTTCTGTTAGTCTGCATGGAGATAATGTTATCATTGTAAGAGACAGTGCCCTTCACTAGGATACCACCTCCTTTATCCACCTTCATAAATCTTCTGGTTGGTTCTCTGCTTAAGAGCTGCCTGATAAAGCTTAATAAAAGGTTTGAACTGCACTGAAATTTCTCTGGGCTCTTTCTTTGGTACATAACCAGCTAGAGTATACTCTGGCATGAATCTTTGCTCCCTTTTATCTGGAAGAAGAAGGAAACTTTGATTCACCACAGATGCGATCTAGCTTATGTAAATTAGAGCTGCACTAAAAGGGATTGGTCATGGTACTGCTACACCAGAATATAATAAGACTTGGCTGGCTCCTATGGCCATAACAGATAACCACTGGAATTCTTGATGTATAACTTACAACCAGAACAACACCATACCCATTGTTACTGAAAATAAATACCTAGGTCTCACCCTACAATGTTCTCTTAGCTTGTCTACCCATGCAGATAATATTGTCAGTAAAGTCCTTTCCATAAAAAAGGAAGCCAGCAACTGTGAGCTGTGAAAACTAATTTAATTAGTAAAACACGTAAAGAACTTCAGTAAGCAAAACAGACCGGTTTCGGCTTTGGTTTTTACCTAGCCTTCATCAGTGCAAATCCACATAAAACATTTGAAGTCCTTTATATATTACATGATAATTGAAAACAAAACATGATCAGTGAGCTCATGAATATGCATATAATTATTCATAAATATTCATTAAGTCCAGGCTGAAATAGTGCACCTAGTTTTACTATCCATTTCTTTTCCTTTGCATTCAGTTTAATGTGCCATCCTGATTTGTTACTTCTATCACCAATTATTTTATCAATAATTGTGAAATGAAATTTGGCTGTACTGTGTTTAAGAATATGTTTATACAATGCATTACTTGCTCTTTTGCATCTGACATCACTCAGATGTTCAGATATGCGTAGTTTAAAAGGTCTTGATGTTTGGCCAATATAAAATGCATGACAGCTACAAGAGGCCATGTACATATTCCAATCAGTGTTGCAATTAGCAAAGAACTTGATGTCAAAGATATGACTGCTGTTATTGCTAGAAAAATGTTTGGTTTTTAATACATATTTGCAATTACTACAATGTCCACAAGGCATACAGCCCACAAGTTTATCTCCTGATATTGATGTCTGAATCATATGCAAATTCCTAGATTCATAGTGATGTTTATAGTGATTGAAATAGGCATCCAAGTTTTTGCCTTTTCTGAATGAAAATAAATATGTTTCAGGTATATGGTTGGACAAAGCAGAATCTGCTAAAAGTATATTCCAATGTCGTTTGATGATATCAATAAATTTGTTTGTATTTCTGCCATAGGTAGTTGTAAATCGCAAAATGTTGTTATTGCTCGGTGATTTATTCCTGTATCTGAGGAGATCATCACGACTGAGTTTGGATGCATAATTACTAGCAATAGTAACATAACCCATGCTGTAGCCCCTTTCTTTGAACCTATCAGTCAAATCCTGAAAAGTATTGTCATCTGAACAAATACATCTCATTCTGATAAATTGTGATTTTGGAATATTTCTAACTACATGTTTAGGATGAAAGCTGGAGGCATGGAGTAAGGTGTCATATTTGGGATATTTACGGAATACTTGTGTGCTAAGTGTATTGTCTGCATTTCTTGTGACTAATACATCCATATAGGTAATCCTATATTTATCATAGTTAATGGTAAAGTTTAGGCCCCATTTGTTGTCATTAAGATATTCAACAAATTCCTTCAAGTATTCAATATCAGACCTCCACACCATCCAGCAATCATCTAAATATCTACGCCAAATATCGATCTCAGCCAAATAGAGATTGTGTGTGTCATCATATATTATTTGGTCTTCGATATATGCCATATATAAATCAGCATAGATAGGGGCAAAAGATGCCCCCATGGCAGTACCTTTGATTTGAAGGTAACATTGTTTCCCATAAAAAATACATTTTTTGTGAGAACATGTTCACATATCAGGAAAGTGTTAAAGCCAGGTTTGTACATTTGTGATTTATAGAGCCAGTATTCAACAGCATCCAGTCCAGCCCAGTGTGGTATATTTGTATACAGTGCGCTGACATCAAGGGTGCATAACCACCAGTCATCCTCTATTTGCATGTCATTAATAATACCCAAAAATTCAGTAGTGTCCTGGATCCTAGATCTTACCCATTTTAACAAGGGCTTAAGATATTTCGTGAGAAATTCAGAAAGTGGTTCAGTAAGAGAACTATTTCCTGCCACAATTGGTCTTACTGGTGGGTTGTGAGGATCTTTATGAATTTGGGGTAAAAAATAAATATATTGGCTAACAGGATCAGTAATGGTCAGGTGGTTAAGGGTATTTGATGTTATGATGCCATTCTCTACTGCTGAATCCAGAAAAGTGTCAATTTGTTGTTTAAACATGGGTGTAGGATCTAATGGCATTTTCATATAATATCTGGCATCATCCAGATGTTTGTGAGCCTCAATATCATAATCAGACCAGTTCATAACAACAATAGCACCTCCTTTGTCAGCAGAGATAATTACCAATTGTTTGTTATCAACTAATTCCGCTAAACTGGTGTGATCCATCTGAATAATATTGTTCAACATGGGTAGAATCATGTTAGATGTAAAATGTAGATCTTTGAGAACACTGTGTTAAAAGAGGCTTACACAGAAATGCATGGGTGGAGTAAAAGTAGATTTATGGTATTTGAAATTATCTATCACATAGTCATGTTCTTGGTTGTCCTGAAAATGTAATTTGAGATTAATTAGTCTACAAAATGCTGCTATATCCTGTGCAAACATATCCTCAGACATAAAAAAAACAGGAATAAAAGAAAGGCCTTTATTTAACAGAACAGTTTGCGATTCAGATAATGCAGTATCAGAAATATTCAATACATTAGTATTGGCATGTGCATTTATTTGCTGGTCAGCAATTCCATCAGATTATGTAAACTTCTGACTTTTTTTGTGTTTCCTGCCTCCCCTCTTGTAGGGCCTAAAGGGGCCCCACTGTTGTTACGTTTGGGGATCGGGGAGTCTGTGGTGTATTGTGTATCAATATCTGTATCAGAAGAAAATTCACCCTCTGAAGAATCTGTAAAAGTACTATGTTTCTTAAGAATAGATCTAGGGCATTTTCGTCTAGGGGTTTGGTTAGTATTCCTATAACTACCCTCAAATCTAACATGTCTGGTCTGTCTGAAAGGTTGGCCTTTCTCATAATTAGTTTGGTCCCTTAAAATTTTTTTGATCTTTCTTTCCTTAAGTTGGTGTTCAAAACTGAGTAGATCAGAGCTTAATTTGGACAGAAAATTAGAAAAAATGGTTCATCTTTATATTGGTTACAGTCATTACATAATTTGCTAACCATCAGTGTTTCCTTATCAATAATTTGTTCGTAATAATTGGATAGTGTTTCCAGAATTTCATGGAGCATTCCTGTTGTATACTTGACCATTCTGTGGTTAGTTGTTCATCAGCCTCAGTTACAAGAGGTTGAATTTTTACCCTAAGTCCTCTGGGAGTTATGCCCTTGGCCATATAGGCCTTGAATAATTTCAAATGCCACACACTGGATCTCAGTGTTTTCATATTTTTGTTTAAGTCCTAAAACAATTTTTCACAGCACTGTTCAGGATGGTCAATATTGTTAGAATTGGCATTATTGGATTGTTGTCCAATACCAAAAACACCTAAATCCTCCTTATCAGAGGAAAGACCAATAAAAATTCTGTTTAGATCCATATTGAAAATGAATGGTACAATCACCATAAAACTTAAAAACAAAACCAGTTGGACAAAAATTGTCCTACAAGAAGCCTGTATAGTATACCCAGCACATTTTCCAAGCCTTCTTTTATTGGAAGGGGCCCTTCTGCACCCTTGTGAGAGACGTGTGCTGATTGGAACCTGTCTAGAGAAGGGTGATTGGTCTAGGGCTTGGAATAAGCACCCTAATTGTTTCTTTTGAGTTTTTTAAGTTTTATTTTTAAGTTTTTAGTTTCTGGTACTTAAGCCCTGTATTTGAGTGGGTTATTTTCTGCTTGTCTGCACTTTGTGCAGCACCACGCACTGCCCTGCAATTGTGTGCCAAAGATGGACAAATAATTTCAACAATATTTCCCTTAGATACAGCTATAGTACATTAGTGTAGCTCTCATCTTTAGTACATTTCTGGCTTAAGAAGTATTGCTAGTGAGCTTTGACCTATTAAACCACCAGCCAAAAACCCCATCAGAAATACCCATCTATAGAGCACCTCCTAGATCAGTCCTGAAGGCACCCCCTTTGTGATAACAGTTCTTCAAACTAGCATTATGGACAGTTGGACTACCCTTGTTTCTTCTGCCAGCCTTGTTGACTTGGGTCTCCTGAGGTGGTGTAGAAACTGCCTCATGTACACTGGCAACCCTCTACTAAGAACTCACTTAAGTACTGAGTGTGAGAGATGTATCTACACCAACAGTCTTGAATCCCTGATCTCTCACACTCAAAACAGTAACACAGCTCACCCACCACTACACATGCACATAGTACCGCTACTCATACATGTAGTATGCATCCAACACAAGAGTCAATATACTCGGAGGTTCTCTCAAAAAACTTACCAAAACACCAGAGGCCTCCAAAACAAAAGACTGCTACAACTAATACATTTCCCACAGCACCCAAGACATATAGCAACTCCAGTGTCCCACCTACCAAGCCTTTAAGGCGTAACACTTAAAAAACAAATTTTCTTGTCACTGGGGAGGCACACAGAAGTCCCACTCAGTAGGTTAGATAAGGGGAAAGTCACAGTTAGCTGCCTGTTTGGTGCCAGGATTCGTCAGATCATGGATGTACTCAGGTCTCTTGGTAACAAATACCACTATGACTCTGTCATAGCTCATGTTGGAGTGAATGACCTGAGACGTACCTCACTGGACTATATGAAGATAGGCATGATTGAGCTCTCCAAGTATGTGTTCCAGACAAGTATGTCCCTAGCCTTGAGCAGCATATTACCCTCACCTAAAATGATGCCACAGTATACACAAAAAATTATCAAGTTCAATAATTGGCTTAGTTTTTGGTGTCATTCAAAGGGGATCCAGTTTCTGTCAGCCTGGGATGACATAGTCAACAAACCTTGCTGCTTTGCCAGAGATGGTTTGCATGTGGCACCACTAGGCTTTCGGCTGCTGGCAAAGGCTCTTGCCTCCCCCATAGTGCCTTTCTTAGGCAAGGTCTCAAAAATAAAATTGCTGACGTGAAAGTTGCCAACCATAACAAAATAAGGGTTATGCTGCTAAACACTAGGAGCTGAAACCAAAAACTGCACACCCTGGAAGCATTTCTATCACTGGAGAATGTAGATGTCTATGCAGTCACAGAAGCCTGGTTTAAGGCTTCAGAGAGTATCCCAGTCTTGCAAGGCTACAATTCCTTCCACACTTTCAGACCACAAAACAAACATGTGATAACAAAAGGAGGTGGTGTTTCTATCTATATTAATGATAAATTCATCTTCCGACTAGTTAGACTGGACAACTCCATGGAGTTTCTCCAAGTTCACATTATTGTGGCTAAGACCCCCATTCAAATCATAGCTAGTTATAGATACCCCTCATTGGATCATGATGCACATGAGGACTACTTGACTAAACTGGAGTCAATCTAAGTATTGCCAAACACTCTGGTCATGGGGGATTTCAATTATCCCTCCATCAGCTGTGAAACCTACTCTAGCCCTAACTCACTAATGTAAAAGTTCCTTGGCCTTGTTAACTCAAATGTCCTGGAACAAATTGTTCAAACCCCAACAAGAGGAGCAAAAATACTAGATCTGGTCCTCACTAACATGATAAACAGATGCACCACCGCAACTGTAGGACCCTCATTAGTTAAATCTGACCACAAATCAGTTGCCTTCGAACTGGCACTAACACCAGAACTCACAAAGGGTGAAGTCAGACTAAAAAACTTCAGCAAAGCAAACTATACCCTCCTAGAGGAAGGTATAAATGCTTTCCAAACCCCACCCCCAGCTGTAATTGGTAACTACACCAAAGCTTATACTAAAGCCCTGTACAATCACTTGTGTAAGTGTATAGACTCAGCTGTTCCACAGAGAATCATAACCAGAGCCCCAAGTAAAAAAAAAAAAAAACCCTGGTGGACATCCAGCATCAACAAACTTTACAACAAATGCAAAAAGGTTGCTTTCTGAGAAAACTAAGGTAAGGCCCCAGCAATGGAAAAGCACATTCCTCAGCCTCAACAGGCAAATAAGACAACATGTCAAATCCTCTAAGGGAACTTTGAGAAAAAAATTAGCAATCACATTAAGGATACTCATAGGTCCTTTTACAGCTACATATGTAGCCTAAAAGGTAGGACCCAAGCATGTGCCAAACTTGTGACTAACGGTATCACACACACTGATCCCGCAGAGATAGCATACCTTCTAGCACACAGATTTTGTGAAAATTTCACTCCTTTATCCCCTACAAATATATCACAAACCTTGCTCCCAACTCAGCCTTGTCTAAGCCAAAAAACACAGCCTCTATGGGACCAGATGGCATCCCAGGCTGTCTTCTAAACAAACTAAAACATGAACTAGCATCACCATGAAATACACTATTCAATCACAGCCTAATCACTGGCTTTGTACCTGTGGAATGGAGAACAGCAGCAGTTATTCCCCTCCACAAAGATGGCTTAGCAACAGACCTGGGGAATTACAGACCCATAAGACCAGCCTTTCTGTAAAGCCATGGAAAATATCATCATGGACCTCATAAATAAAGAAATAGTTAACCTCCAAACCCTGGATCTGACCCAACTCAGCTTCATCAAGGGCAGATCCTGCCTGTTATACCTGGTGGATTTCTTCAAAAATGTGACCAGGGCCATTGACTAGGGCAAATCTGTGCACACAGCATACCTCAACTTGGCACAGGCCTTTGACACAATCCCACACTCAGGCATTACCAATAAACTTAGCAAATTGAATGTAAACCCCTTTGTTGTAAGATAGGTTGCCAACTGACTCACAAACCGATCACACACTATCATAGGTTCATAGGTTCATAGGTAGGTACTAGGCTATTTGCTTTAGGGCCTATATAAGGCTAGCCAAAAAGTTACCCTGGCTTTCACCACCCAAGAAAATTATTTTCCTGTGCCCCTGTCTAGCAGAGCCCCAGAGCTGATCCCCAAGGTGAATTTCCTATTTCCCATCCAATCATCAAGATTTTTCTTGAAGAGTGCTAATGAGGAGCTTTGTTTGATATAGATAGGTAGTTTGTTCCAGAGTATGGGAAGTCTCTGGGACTGGAATCTATCCCTCTAGCATGTTCTGTTTATTGTAGTGACAAGGTTTAGGTCCCTAGAGCGTGTAGCTCAGAGGGACTGGGATTTCTTTAAGTGGAGCATGTCCAACAGCTCTGGGTTTGACATAGCTTTGTATGTTAGGCAGAGATCGCCTCTGAGTAGGCGATATGTGATGGAGTAAAGCTGGAGTTTTTTGAGACGGTCTGTGTAGGGCACCTGATTGAGGCTGGTAATCCTCTTTGTGAGGTATTTCTGCAGCCTTTCCAGTTGTAGATGTCTTGTGCGGTACATACCAAAAGGGGTGTCATACTCTATAATGGGTCTAATGAGTGATAGGTAGAGGGGAACAATGACCTCTTTTTTCCTGGATTTGAAACCTCTTGTGATGAGGTGTTTCACATAGAAGGATTTCCTGACTATTGTGACAATGTGATTATCAAAGGAGGGGTTGCTGTCCACCTGTGTCCCAAGATCTCTTATCTCACTTTCGGTGTTAAGTAGACTACCACCTATGTGGTAGCTCATTGGTACAGAGTTTTTACCAAAGGGGATGACAATGCACTTTTTGGCATTGAGCTTGAGGCCATGGCTTTGACACAAGGCATCTGTCTCAGTGAGGCCCTTTTGTAGGATATCCACATTGTTAGGAGTTTCGATTATGGCTCCTAGTTTGCAGTCATCTGTGAACTTCATTAGCCAAAGACCTTCTGTGTTAGCCTGTACTTCAGAAAAGAAGATACCAAACAGGAGAGGACCCAGGACTGAACCCTGTGATACTCCACTTGTCACTGGTCTGAAGTCAGATTTGGAGCCTGCTACTTTCACAGTGTGGGTTCTGTCAGTGAGCCAGTTGGCAACCCATCTTGTGACATAGGGATTTATACCTAGTTTAGTGAGTTTATCTATAATTCCAGAGTGGGGGATGGTGTCAGAAGCCTTGGTGAGATCTAGATAGGCTGTGTGAACCACTTTACCCTCGTCTACGGCTTTGGTGGCTGCTTCAAAGAAGTCTATCAGGTTTAGGAGACATGATCTGCATTTTACAAACCCAAACTGGGTGGGGTCCAGAGTTTGGAGATTACCAATGTCTTTGTTTATAATTTCCATGATGATGCATTCCATAGCCTTGTAGTCCAGGCTCATTAGGCTAATGGGGCGGTAGTTCTCTGGGTCCATGGTGGCACCCCCTTTGTGGAGTGGGATAACCGTCACTGTGTGCTGTTCAGTGGGCACAAAGCCTGAGGTGAGGCTATGATTGAACATGGTGCTTAGCTGGGGTGCTAATTCATTCTGTAGTTCATGTAGAACACAGCCTAGGATGTTGTCAGGTCCCATGGATGCTGTGTTCTTGGCTTTGGAGAGTGTGTTTTTTACCTGTGCAGCCGTGATTACAGGAACTTTGCATTCTTCCAGTTTAGAGATGGGCCCTTTAGGGGGTGAGAGAGGGGTAAAGTTAGCACTGAACCTATCTGCCAGGATGTTGGCTGTATCAGTTGGTTCTGTATATTTAGTGCCATTGTGTTGTAACTCAGAGCAGATCTGAGTGTTGCCATTGAGATTCTTCACATAGCTATAGAATGCTTTGTGGCTGTCTTTAGAATCAGTGGTGATTTTGTTTTCATAACTAGCTTTGGAGGATTTTATGAGGGATCACAGCTTCTTACTGAGGCTGACCAGGGAGTTCCTCCAATCATGGGATTTTACTCTTTTTTGCAACAGTTTCTTTCTTCTGTTGTAGAGTTTGTTTATGGCAGGGGACCACCAGATTGGCTTCCTTTTTTTGGAGGATAGCATCTTGGTTCTGTTAGGGATAGCACGATCCATGCACTCATGTAAGTGCTTATAAAGTGCATTTGTGCAGGATTCAGCAGTTGTACCTCTATTGTCTGTCTGCATGGGTGTCGTGAAGTTTGCCACTTCTGTCTCAAGGAGCGTGAAGTTGGCTTTGGAGAAATTTTGTACAGTGGTTTCCCTAATGGGGGGGGTGGGGGCGGGATGTGGATGTCTAGGGTGATTAGCTTGTGGTTGGATCTGACCAACAAGGAATTGACCTCTGGTGTGGAACACCGGCCACCCATGTTGGTAATGACCAGGTCTAGGATATTGCTGCCCTTGGTGGGGGTGTGGATAAGTTGATCCAAGGCGTTGGAATTTATGAATTCCAGAAAGCATTGACTCCACATGAACCAGCCTGCCTGTCACCAGTGGGGTGCCACATGGGTCAGTGCTGGGCCCCCTACTGTTTGGTATATACTTCTCAGAAATTTAGGCCAAAACTAAGGGGCTGTGGCTGACCAAGTCTGCAGAGGACTGCACACTGGCTGCAATTATTGAACCCCCAAATTATGTCAGTATACTTCAGGAGTGTCTTAAGCAGACCAACAACTGGTGTCTTAGTCAAGGTCTCAAACTAAATGCAAAGAAATGCATCATCATTCCCTTCAGTGAAAACAATGTCCCTTCACACTATCAGATTAGCAACAACACCATATGTACCTATGAAGTGGTAAGAGATCTGGGATCACAAATAGACTGCGACCTTAACTTTGACCACCTTGTGTCTATTGTAGCAAGGAAAGCTTTCTACATTGCACATTTGATTAGCAAAGGAGGTTATAATTCCTCTATACTCATCACTAATCAGGCTCATAATTGAGCATAATGCCCCTTTCAGCATGTACCGTACAAAGCATCTGCAGCAATTATAGAGACCTCAGAGGTTTCTAACTTAGAAGATCAAGGGAATCCAGCATGTGCCTAACACAGACTGACTAAAGTCCTTGTCACTATACTCAGTATCATATAGATGCTATATCTCCTTAGGGGAGACTTATGCCTGGCTTACAGAGAAATCTCCGACCCAAACTTAATGAATTTCCTGCACATCCATAAATCGAACGGGACTAGAGATACCCATTCCAGGGACCTAAATATGGCTTGCAATTTGAATAGGATGTGCTGGAGGGACAGATTTATCTCCCAGCAACTGTCACATCTTTGGAATAGGCTGCCAATTCATGGAAAGCAGAGCACCTCTATGGCACTGTTAAAAAAGAACCTGGACGAGTGGATGGGGTACCATAAATTCTTACCAGGGAAAGCACTCACAACCCTCTTGGATATGAGCAGTCATTACTAAAAACAATCCTGAGGATTGACTAAAGTATCTATGGTATTACATTGGGATGAGATGGCTAGCCTAGTAACGTCCTATTATCCTATGAATTTCATTATCTGAAGTTACATGGGTATTACTAGCACACATTATCTCCGTCCTTGTGGTGCCAAACAGTTTTACATACGATTTTATAACTATAGCTACAATCTGTTGTGTTTGAGAGTAAATTTTAGAATCTATGCTCAGAGCAAGATAGAGACCACCTCCACTTAAGAATTCTAATTCCAGAGCCAAATTTGTATGTACAGGTAAGAACAATTAAGTCTAGCTGGAGTTTTTTTGACCTCCTGCACAAGTCCCAGCTCATCTCCCATCATTAAGGTACCATTCCATGTCTGAAAACCATTTGCTAGTGCCAAAAACTAATCATCACATTACTCTAAACTGATTGTTTTTCCACCCGTTTCCGACTCTTCACTTAGTCAGTGCAGAATATAATTTAACTCAGTCTTCAATAAATGCAGCATTTAATTGTAGATTTTAGTTTTGGCAAACAAAAGACTATGTTTTAATTTCATCTGAAAGCTGTATGAAAAGAACCATTGCTGTAGTCTGTAAATACAGCAGAATGTAATTCAATAATCTAAAAGAAAAAAAAAACAGAGCAGTTTAGTGTCCAGCAAATGTAGTATTTAATTAAATAATTTGTTTTTTAGCAAAGCACACATTACGTGTTTTATTTTCTGCAGCCAATTGTGCAGGCTTTCTCATATCTCTCAACCTCTTCGGAAAAAAAATATGGACAAAGCCATGAAAAATGGGGGGGGCAAAGGTCCAGAAATGGAGACAGTTTTTAAATATTGCTCTTATAAACTTAAAAAGCTTATAGAATAACATGTTTTGCATTAGCATGAATTTTTCGAAGGGTATGAAGTCTGAAACTCAAATGTCTCCCGTTATTTTCTAAATTTAATCCTCAATGATTTGCTAGAAAACCAAAACTTTTATGAGGAACTGACCAAAAAATATGAGGCAAAAACCTGGACATTCTGTGAAAGTCTGGACAGTTGAGAGGTATGCTTTGCATGTTCAACTGAATACTGGAATTATCATAATAACAGTTCTGTAATAGCATAAAAGAGTAGAAACTGTGGATACTGTGGACCATATTAAGTTTTGAGCACACTCCCTTATAACATGGTTCAGTGACTGACTTAGAAATACAATAACATAACCAAATACATATTGGTCTAGTAGAATTTTCAACATCATGTAGGTGCGTGAGTGTGTGTGCCTTCTTTGAAGGTTGGGTGCCAGGCTGCCAACTCTACACCATAAAAATCCACTGCCAATCAATAGCAGACTGGTGATCCACTGTGGTGACCCCTAACCTGGAAAAGCCAAAATACTTTTTTATAGTACACAAAAAACAGTAACCCAAACCAGTTTTGTCCTACAGTGGGCTAATTCAGTACTATCTGCAAAAGGAGAATTGTTACTGCTTATGCTGATGCTTAAGTACTTAAAACAATCAAAAAAATTAGTACCCCACCAACATGCAGAACAATAAGCAATCATTTGTGAAACTTTGAAGAATTTATGAATTGCATTAACACAGAGGATTGCACATCCTGCACAGACAGACATGGTAAGTAAATCCATAAACTTTCCATGCAGAAACATCACATACTCAAGTGCAGAAATCTATAGAAAATAGACAAGAAAGTAAACTAGCAGAAAACACAATAAATAGATGTCACTGTACATTATAACTACATAAAACAGTGCATGATTTAAATGAGGGGTGAAGCACCTACCTTCCTTCTAAGGAAATCTCCTACTACGCACATATTTGAGGAATGGTAAACAAGAGATGTAAATGAAAGAACTATCTAAAAAAAGTGGAGAAAAAAATAAAAACAAGGAATGCATGCATTTTTTTCTGGTAAATGAATTTCTACAGACTTTGTTCCTAATAGCACACGTATGTTTGTTAAGTCATGTTTCTCTGCATAAAATGAACAGAAATTAAATACACCCATGTAAACAAACCACTTTGGTCTGTGTTACTGGCTGTCTAGTAATGGATAAGCTCACACTATTAATAAAGAAAAAGTTTTTCACCAAGTAATTTGTATAGTTCCCACAGGGAAATGATCCCTTAGAGGATGATAAGCTATAAAGCAACGATTGTTATCTGTCTTGTTCCAGAACACAAAGCTCCATCTGTTGAAAGCAGAAAAAAGAACTGCTACATTTGCCCGATTTATATACAACTGTGAGCTTGTTCCCAGTAGAAGAAAGTATGCAGTCTACAATAAGCAAGTATCATTATTAAGATCACAAACTTTTTATCTGTCCATGCATTGTGCTAAAGATTGTAACAATCCTAACCCTTTTGAGTGACTAATTCTTTGAAGTGTATCTAAATAATTCTCACTGATATTTAGGAATGGTCTGCTTCCCTGCTGTATGATTTTTTCTCTCAAAGATTACTTTACCTTATTTTCTAGCTATATATATATATATATATATATATATATATATATATATATATATATATATATCAAACATTTATTCTGTCCATTTCTCACAATGAATCCAATTTGTGAGTAAATATTTTGTATCAAACATTGAGGCAGGTATTTATTTTCTATCAATACCTGTGTCTGAAATAACCAGTCTTTCTGCCTGAATTATTTACACAATTATTTGTGCGTGTGGATGACTCAGTATATCAGATGTAAAGAACTTAGCATACAACCAAAAACATAACCAAGTAGTTAAGTGTTTGAAGCAAAGCTATACAATGATTAATTCTCTGTGTCATTTTATACTGCTGAGAAAACTTAAAACTAGCTCAGAAACAGGTTACAACTCTCTTTTATGATACCAAGACTTTGAGTTCTGCTGGAAAATTAAATATCTTTGCTACATATGCTGATACTAATTTTTACTTTTGGACACTAAAGTGGAGGATTGTGTCAAAAGCTGTGGCCAGGTCACTGTATGCAGTGTGTACTGTTTTACCTTCATCCCTTTCTTTGCTGACCTTTTCAAAAAAGTCCATCAGGCTGACTAAGTATAACCTACCCTTGACGAGCCAAACTGAGATAGGCCAGTGTTTCAAGGTTTCCTATGCCATTATTAAACAGGTACATAATAAGTCTTTCCATGGCTGTGCCTGTGACGCTGCTCAGAGTTATAGGTCTGTAATTGCCTGGGTCTGTGGAAGGTCCTCCGTTATGCAGGGGAATGACTGCAGCTCTTCTCCATTTGCTTGTTACAAAACCTGTATGGAGGCTGAGGTTACACAATGTTGTTAGGGGAGTGCCTAAACTGTGCTTCATGCAATATTTGTTACTTTTGATACCACTTTTAGGACTTGGTCTTGTGTGATAGTAGAAGATGAGCCAGTTTTAGGTATGTCTTGAGGGCATATGGATGGAAGACAGGAGAAAAGTTAGAACTGAATTTATCAGCCAGTACATTCTTCAGTCTTAGTGTAGGTAACATTGTTTACAGTTGGCTCAATGCATTGCTGTGTGTTGTGTTTTTGAAATTACGAACATAACAAAAAATGCCTTGTGATTGTCTTTGGCTTGGGTAGCTATTTTAGCCTGAAATTTGGCTTTGGTGGATTTTATTAGACTCCTGAGTTTTTTTATTTATTTCAGTAGCAAGAGCTATACCATTCTGGGAATTAGTCTCCTTACTTTTGGACAAAATTCTCTTCCTTTTATTGTAAAGCTTGTTCATAAGGGTTTCACCATAGATGTTTGTTTCTGAGATTTACCCTGATGCTTGCTCCTACTGGGAACAGCTGTATTTATGCAGCTGTTTACATGCTGGTATAGTGTGAGGTGGTGGTGTGCGTTTCTGTGTATACAGTGGCATTAACAAGGTTTGGTGGGGATTTTAAGCTTGTTAATGCATCACTTAAGAATGGGTAGTTTGTCTTAGAGAATTTTCTAAAGGTACCTTGAGTGGAAGGGATTTCTGGTTTCAAATTTATTTCAAAGGAGACAACTTTATGGTCAGACCTAAGAAGTGATGATGATACATAAGGGATGGCGCAAGATGCCCCATATTAGTAAGGACAAGATCCAAGATGTTGCTTACCCCAGAAGGTACTCTAATTGTTCCAAGGAATTTATATGGACAAAGTCCAGGATTCTCTGTACTTATACATATGTACATATACACATACATACATACATGTATACAAATATTTCAAGCTTTGGCATTAATGCCCTTCTAGCCTGTCAATATACCAAAACAGTAGTTCCCATAATAAGTGTCCAGTCTGTTCTTAAATGGATCTACTTCAGAATGTCAAAACCCCAGAAGATTGAAGATGACATCGTCAAGACGAAATCTGTGAAAACTCACATCAGGATTGACAAATATCTTTCCAGGGTAAATAACCACTAACACCAAACATCACAAAAATGAAACCACACCATCCCCAACCCAGCCAGCTGGGGGCAATGCCCCCACACACCCTCAATGTGGGGGGGGCCTTGTGCCCCCACCCCGCAGTGAAATATACCAACTCCGAGTTGTTGGCCAATAGGTTACTTACCCTGGTAATACATTCACCAATCCAGTCCTTTGCTGAAATGAGTTTTCGCTAATTTTGTCTTGATGATGTAGCCTTCGATCTTCTGGGGTTTCAATATTTTCAGGTAGACTCTCTTAAATATATATGATCTAGTGCTTGCTTTAATGTAGTTTGGTAGTCTGTCCCATGCATCAGTTACTCTCTCAGAGAACCAATTTGTACACTTCTCATTCCTATAGAATCTTCTACATAGGTTGTCTGATGATTCTCTAGTACTTTTTGATAACCCCAAAAATCCCCAGAGGTAGTGGTCTCTAAATGCCCTATACACCTGAGTCAAGTCTCCTCTTAAATATCTATATGAGATATTCTTTCACAATAATTTAAATTTTCACATTCATGGATGCCCTTGGTATATTTCAGCCTGTACTCTTTCCAGTTTAGTCGTGCTTGTTTTCTTATAAGGTTCCATTTTGTTATTTTCTACTCAAGTGTGTGTCATCATTTTTTACTCCAAGACTTTATAAATCTTTTTTATACAGCCTATAGTTCTATAACTATCATTAACCAATTGGTTAATATAATCAGAAAAAAATAAAGGCTGGATCTACCCATATGCACAAGTCCTTAAATTAATTTCATAGTTTCAATCACTATTTGATATATTAAACATTCACTTTCAGTTTATGTTTCCCAAATCTCATATGCTTAGTTTTTGATGTATTTATCAGCATATTATTCTCCTGTGCCCAAATGGTATGGTCACTTTAGTCAAGTTCTTTTGCAGATATGCCCTATCTATAACACAAGTAATCAGTTTACCCACTTTCAAGTCATCTGTATACAGACTGCAGAACACATCAAATGAAAAAGATAGATCTGAAAGATACAATCTAAACAAGTATAGGCCTATGAAAGACTCCTCTGGGACACTCTGCATGTAATCTTGAATTTCACCTGTCCAATTGATGTATAATACTTATCATATCCTATTTGTAAGCCATGTGGCTACCCATTTTGTGCATGACCCTATCAAATGCTGAAGTTAAATCTATATAAATTGCTATTCTAGATTACAGCAGCATTTTCATTCATAGCTGTTATTATATTGTTATAGAAAGTCATGTTACAGGTGGTAATAGATATATTTTCAACATATGTGTGCTGATTTATGGCTTCAAGTCACAAACTTTCCAGTTTCTGACAATAACTTATCCAATATTACCTTCTCCATTATTTTTCCATAATGTGAAAGTAAAACTTAAGGTTCTGTTTATTCTACACCCCTTCCCTTAAAAATGGGTTTAACAACTGCATGTCTCCAATCTTGTGGAATCTCCCCATATTTTTACGACCTGTTAAATAATAGATATAATGGTACTCTATGTTCTGCTGAACTGTTCTCATTTCACTATTATTAATTCTGTCTCCTCCCTGTGCTTTGTTTGAATCCAGATTACAGAGTTCTCTTTCATTATAATCAAATTTGATTTAAGTATCTGGGGTTACCCAGATGTCACTAGGACAATTTATCTCCTCTTTTGTGGAGACAAACTACTTTACATAAGACGTTGTAAATATATCTATAATCTGTTGTTCTTAGGATAAATTTTAGAATCTACACACAGTTTATCAATTTGTGTCTTTAGTCCTTCCACATCTTGTGTATCTATAAAATGGTTTCCTATTATGCTCGATATCTTTATATGAATTTTCTTTTAATGTTTCATGATCTTGTCTTGCACTATGTTTAATTTGTCTGTGCAGCTTGTTTATTTTCAGCATTTAAAGTTAGAGTTTGACCACTTTTCCATTTCTTACATTATTTGTCTCTCACCTTAATCAAGTATCTTATTCTTATGGAAATATATCCTCTTGACTTTGTGTGTCTAAATCTTGATGTTAAACATTTTTTTTTTATTTTTGTATTCAAGCATTTTCTCTTTCAAAACTTTCCACACTCCTGCAGTTTTCCACTTAACACAATACTCCAATTTGTGTTACGTAGTGACTGTTTTGCTTCCATATAATATATTGTTAATATTCTGTGCATTGGTTTAGATTTAATTTTGGCAGAATTATCTGGCAACAAATTAACCTTTATAACCCTATGATCACTGCATATCAATGGTGGTAAAACTTGACATGAAGTAACAGTAATTTCTTTAGGAACACAATAAAACAATTGTACCTGAACATATGTTGTGAATAATTTCCTTACTAATGTTGCTGAATCAATATTATTTCAGTCTGTTTCTGGTAAATTTAATTCCACAGCCACTATTATTCTTCTCTTCTGTGTTTCATGCAAGAAATATATAAATTATTTTAGGGCATCAGCACTTGATTTTGATGGTCTGTACACTACAACAATTGCTATATGTTCCAGGGTTGTCTTTATTTTCAGAGTTATACACTCTATAGTATTGGTGTTATCATTGAACATGTAATAATCCCAGGTCTCATAATTATCTTTAATCCCTATCATAACACCTCCACCTGATATTCTGTTAGAATGTCTGTTACAGTAAAAACATTTATACCCTGACAGAAATGGTTTCCAGTCATTGTTCTTTAACTATGTGTCACAAACAATAACATCAGTCTTGTGGGAATGTAGTAAATTTTCCAGTAAAATACTATATATTAATTCTTCTAGCATTAACAACCATTAGAGGTGCATCAAATGTTGAGGTCTGTGAACTGTTACATTTTTTAAACAGCTTTATTAATATTAGAACTAATAGATAGTTGTTTACATTAGAAATGAACATTTTCCAAATAAGTATCATCATAACCATAAAACAAATGTATATAAACTATATACACAAAAAATGTTCTCTACATGTATAAATGATCAATTAAATGAAAATACAATTGTTTGTCAAGTATTTGTAAAATTATTAAATTATTTTTCTAATAAGTCATAAACTTTCTTCCACATATTACATTTAGTAGTATTCCTGGAGGATCTTGATCTGATGGTCAAGTATTCTAGATTACAGACTTCAAGAAGTATATTTTTAAATTCTTGGAATGAGGGTGAAGTATTTGATTTCCTTTTTCTTGTGATGGTTTTCTTCACAATTGACAATATAAACCAAATCAAAGGCTGATTATCTTTTCTAACACAAACAGGAAGTGGACTATTAAGTAAAATAAGAGATTTGGAGAGAATAAAGTTATCTGTAAAAATAGCTTGTAAAAAAGTTAACATCTTCCCAAAATTTGTTCAATTTTATACACTCAAAAACCATATGTGCCCAGTCAGCGTTTTCTTCCATATTACATCTCCAACATTTAACATTACATTTATTGAATTTACTAAGAGAAAAAGGAGTGATAAATGATCTATATAAATATCTCCATGTAAATAATTTCCATTTTGGAGATGAAGTGGTAACATTAGCTGATTGCAATATATTTACTTTGTCATTATCTATAGGAGGAGGATTATTTATTAAGGTAAAACAACTCCAATAGTTTTCTGATACAACATCCAAGTCAAATTTAATAGCCTTATATAAGATAGACACAATGTTTTAAGTTGGGGTTTCATGTTGTAAATATAAACTCATATACTGAATTAATTTTGGTATGGATTTTTTAGTTGTTGATGACATTGCATCAGATGTATTTGTGACATATTCCTAGCTTCATGTAAATCCAACCAAGAAAGTGAATTGTACTCATACTCGATTGTTTAATAGATTTTAATTCCTGATGTTCATTATTACCTATTGTATCAGATACTAAAATTTCTAAAATCTTTTTCCATTTAGCGGAATATCCGACATCTATGAGGAGAGAGATAGTTTTAGCCACTGAAGAAACTAAATAAACTTCCAAATCAGGCATAGCTATACCACCATTATTCCAATTTCTCATTTGATAAGATAAAACTATTCTAGGTTTAGTTGGAAACCATAAAAATTTTTGAATTGTAGAGTTAAATGTTTTAATTATATAATTTGGGGGAGGTAAAGAAATTGATTGAATGACATAAAGGATTTTAGGAAGTAGAATCATCTTAATTATTGAAAGTTTTTCATCCATTGAGAAAGGGATCTTGTTCCACTTATTAATAAGGTTTTCTATTGCTATTAGACTATTATTATAATTTATTCGAATAATATCTTTAATATTTTTAGTAATTATAATACCCAAATAAAGTAGTTCATCAGATTGTGTCAGATATTTTCTAAAGTTGTCAAGTAATTTAAATTTCTTAGGGCCATTTGTCAAGATTTGTGTTTTTTATTATTAAAGGTTAGGCCTGATTTTTTTAAAATAATTGATATCTATAAAAAGAGCTCTAATTGATTCTTATTCCCTTCTAAAGTAATAAGTATAGCATCTGCAAATATTTGTATTTTGGAACATTCATTTAAACTTAAACAATAACCTTCAATATTTTCATCATTTCTTACCAAGTTAGCCCATGGTTCCATAATTAATGTAAATAATAATGGGGATAGTGGGCATCCTTGCTTGGTGCCGTTAACAACTGGGATATTTTGAGATATATTTGTGCCTATTTTAACATAATCTTGACTGCCTTGATATAACTGAGTTAAGTTAACAACTTTGTTGGAAAAGTTTAATTCCTATAATAGAATAAATAAATAATCCCAGTTAATTGAATCAAATGCACAGTTTATGTCTAAACTAACTAGTGTTAGATTTTTATTTAAAAATGTAACTGATTCAATTAAGGAAAGGGTTCTTTTAATATTATCATAAGAATTTATGTGTATTATGAATCCAGTTTGATCATCTTCTACTAAATATGGTAGAAATTTTTGAGTCTATCTGCAAAGATTGACATGAACATTTTGTAATCAACATTCAGTAGAGATATTGGTCTAGAGGATGAACAATTTCAGGATAGGGGAGATAAAAGCATACTTCCATGAGGGAGGTATTATGTTTTCATTTTGGGAGATATTAAAAACTTTATGTAATAATTTTAAAGTGTTTGTTGGTAAGATTTTATACATTTCTGAAATGATGCCATCATTTCAGGAGCTTTATTTGATTATAATTTACTAATTTGTATTTTAAGTTCTTTAAGAGAAATAGGTTTATCTATAATGGTTGCTTGTTCATTTGAAAGTCTTTTTTAGTATATTTGTTAATAAATATATTAATTTCTTCATTGGTATCAATTGTGTTAGATTTCTGATTTATATTGACAAAAACTGTCTAAATTCCATTAGGATATTTTGTATATCTGTGACTTTCTTTTTTTTTTTTTTTGTTAGAAGAATATATTTCATTTATATGATTAAATTTAGTCTTTTAATTTTGTTGGCTAGCACATTTAGACTTCTAGGATTAATGGAAACATTTATAAATTTGAATTTCTCTAAGGCAATCATAGTTTTGTGATTTAATATCTCTAAGTATTTGTTATTTAGTGAGTTTATTTATTTTCTTTTGTCACTATTATCATTATCACTTTCTTGACTAAGTTTTAAAATATCTAATTTACTTTGTATGTCATGTAGTTGTTCATCCCAACTTTTCTTTTTTTATGGAACCAGTTAGTAATCTTTCCATAAAGATATGCCTTTAAGGCATCCCATACATAAATTTCAGAGGTATCATTAGTATTATTAAAGTCATAAAATTCTGGGTTTTTAGAGTTATGAATTCTTTAAAATCATTCAACTTTGTTATGTATGCAGGCATTCTTTTTATTTAGGTAGTGTATGTTGAATTAACTGCAATCTCAAAAATTATAAAATTATTATCCGACAAAGGGCAAGTAATCCCTTTGGTATCAGTTAAGGAATCTGTCAGATTGTTGGAAAATAAGACTCTATCAATCCTTGAAAAAGTATTATGTCTGTGAGAATAAAAAGTATAGTATAAGGAACTAGGTTTAGCAAAAGTATTGATATCTTTCATTAGGTAAATTTCTGAGAATTCTTTTAACTTTTTGGCAGGAGCTATAATTTTCCTTTTACTGAGTGAGGCTGAGTCTTTAATATCAAGAATGCAATTAAAATCACCTGCCATTATTATATAACCTTTAGATAATTGGATAATATGGTCTAAGTGTTGCTTCACTGTAATGGTACCAATTCCCGGAATCCAGTATAAGTTTACTAGGGTATAAATTTTGTTATTTAATTCAAAAGTAATAAGACAGAACATTCCTTTTTCATCTGTAAAAGTGTCAATTGTTTTGGGGGATGGTAAAGAGTTATTCCATAAAATAGCAACTTCTCTCTTCTTTTGAGTATGTTCAGAACTTACTAATACTTTATATGATTTGTTATCCAATCTCTTTATGTCCTCCTTCTTTAAATGAGTTTCTTGTAAGAATATTAAATGAATTGTATGTATTTTAAGAAATTTAAACAAACTTCCCCTCTTATTGCAATTATTCAATCAATTTATATTTAATGAAATACCTCTTAATGAAGTCATTTTTAATTGAAAATGAAGCTAGATACATTGACCAATAATTTATTTTGACTTTGTAAATTAAAGGAATATCATTTGTTAGAACTTTTTTATAGTATAGTAATAATATGTATATATTTTTCCCATTTAGTAAGAGAGAACATTAACATGAAAATTAGTAATAAATTCTGATAAAAAAATCAAATAACTTATGACCAAAACCCTTCTGGAGTGTAATACTTCTAATTCAAGTGACATATTATCACTTGAATTAACCCCAAGTCCCATAGCAGAGCCTGTTCAGCATCTGTCTAATATAATGAACCAAGTCAAAGTAATATAGACAATGCTTCTCATAGATAGAATAATAAACATTTATGTATGATATAAACAATGATAGAATCTATTCAAGTATTATGTAAATAATATACAACCTTTCAGTTCTGTTAGCATAATAATATGTTCATCTTTTAACTGACCATTAAAGTTAGTAGATTAACTTTCAATTTACATAAATATAGTAAACAGCTTCTATTTTGAGACATTCAATGCTTTTTCCCTTTTTTACTTCATTCTTTCTCCTCTCTTTCCCTCCCCCTTATTTTTTTTCTTCTTTTCTCCTTCTTCTTCATAAATTACATTACTTGGTATTATGCAACTATATAAGTATCAACCTTTGTTATTTTTAGATATAAAGATAGTCCAATACCAGTTAAGTCAGGCTAGCTATATTATTACATTTAGAGTGCTGGCATATTAACATACTTTATACAACATGCAGCAAAATTGAAAAACCCAGCCCAGCTCTTAATTTGCATAGATGTAGTGTAAATGAATATCTTAAGAAAAATAGATTAGCGAACAAGAAAGCTATAGTATTAATAAAATTTGAATAACTTCTGTATTTACCATTAGAACATGTGTTATATTATGTTAAAATAATTTCAAACAGAAATGAACATTATGATATTTCTGATTGTTAAATATAATAAAAACAATGCTCCTATCATACTGATTATATTCATATTGCTTGTAAATGTGAAAATCAGGAACAGATTGACAGTTCTTAATATGCTTTATATTGCGCAACATTGCAATATGTTAAATATGAATTATCACTTATGCAGCCGCGATTATGATCACAGATGTTTAAATGACCATCTTTACTGCCTGCTATGGTTACTACCTGTCCATCTTTATGAAAGAAAGTCCTCATTTCAGAAATTGCAACCTGCAAAACATGAAAAAAAAAATCACAAATATCCTGACATTTTTGGAGAAAACATTTCCCAAGTTACCTCAACAGAACTTCCTCTGTAGAGCTGGTTGGCCTCTCTAACTGCTTGCACCCAAGGCAGTCCCTTCCTTTACACCACCCTTGCTATGACTCTGGGTATGTAAGAGGGTCTGTGGCACAAACTTCTCTTCTGCAAACATACCCAGATGATTGCTTTCTTTAAACAGACTGAATACAATTATGCCAAAACAGCTGCTTGGTTTAATATCTGTTTCACAGGGAATGCAAACACTTGGTTTCTTATCCTTCATTAAATGTTTCAGAGAAGACAACTACTCATTTAGAAAGTGTCATGTTTATGATGCACTGTTTTGCTCTGTATATTCAAAAACTGATAGCAAATATGGCAGTGTTATCTTTGTTTGATATTTCTCCCTTTCTGGTCGTCTTTTACTCATTACCATTTAGAGAAAATAAGGCAGTACAGTAAAAAAAAAATACAAATGACATATGTTTTGTACTGCTTCATTAAAGACAATAAGAATCATCATCCTTTTAGTAGCATTTGAACATTCTAGGCTAGAATAGGTAGTTCCTCGTTTAAAGTTTATTCTGTATGTCATTTCTTGCCTGCTGCTGTAATAAGGACCTTTCATGTGAACAACTCTGCAGACTGATCTTGAGCTAAACTTGTCAAAAGGATAACGTAGAAGTTCCAGTGGGAAAATTGTGAGTGCGTACTCACTTTTCTTCTTTAACCACTTGAGTTTTACTTGTCACGAGCAAGATGTGCTGATTACAGAGCACAACCGCTCATAGTAAATGGAACCAGAGAAAAGGGAAAAAAAAAGAGAAAGCCGTTGAGCATAATACAAGGTGCACATTTCAATCAACTCCCCACCAATGCACCTTGAACAACTAGCATGTAACATAAAAATAAACATTTGTGAAGCAGAAAAACAACTTAACAGACTAACCACAGCAATGGAAACACACCACAGTGTACCCACATATAAATCGGAAACTAGATCTCCTTCCAAGCAATTACAAGCACACTATGCTTAAATAAAACAGTCGTTCACCACAGAATGCTACCAATAGCTACAACCAGCATATTGCAACATACAGAAAGAAGCGATGACAGGAATCTAATAATTCAAATATACAAATGGACATCACTATAGCGCATCAGCAACACTATATAAGATCCTAAACACAATATCACCCCAATCAAGATATAAATACAACATCAGAAGTATAGTATCCAGTTGCATACTTACCACAAGCAAATATAAGGAGAAACTCATGCAACAAAGTCCATGCTGCCCACTCTTAAATCTTATTCAGATTAAAATATGCAACAACAAATATTATACATTTTCCCTTTACCTTTCAAACAGATAATAGCAACAACAATAAGCCACTTTAATATAACATATTATATTGTCAGTAATAAAAGCTTCAATAAATCAAAATATTAATTTTATAATTTAATAACTTACCAGTTGTCTCAGTTTCATTCTCCCCAACTCAAGGGATGGCTGTAACAATATTGAATATTGTCAAGAGTATTTTATAATTGGAAAGACATCATTTTTTGTGCTTCCTTTGTTGCTCAAATGATTTCCAGGTTTCATTTTCAGCAACACTTTTTGAACTAGGATTTGCCCACTCATTGTCTTCAATTTTATCTAATATTTTGTTTGTTTTGATGAAAGAAAGAGCAGAGTCTACATCTTCAAATATTTTTGTAACGTTCTGATGAAAGATTTTCAGCCTTGCCGGGAATAATAAATGAGACTTTATTTGATTTTTTTTTAATTCTTTGATCAAAGGCAGGAACACTTTTCTTTTGGAAATGATCATAGGGGAATAGTCATTATCGAAATGGATTAGACTATCTTTTATTCTGATTGGAGATTTTGCCCAGGCAGTCTTTAGAACAATTTTGTTGTTATGGGAGGATAAAAATTTAACAATTACAGATCTTGTTAAAGTGCTTTTGCTACTTTTGGAAGAAACTAGGGATCTGTGGGCTCTCTCTATCCCATAGGAAAGAGCTTCAGGTAACTCTAAGATTTCTAGTAACCATGAAGAAAATAAATTTTCCATGTTATTATTTTCTATATTTTCAGGCAAACCAAATATTCTAATGGTGTTACGGCGTGATCTATTCTCAAGATCATCTACTTTTGTTTGAAGCAGTGTCTTTGCTTCAATAAAAATTCAGTATTATGTTCACCTACGTGTATCCTAGTGAACTGTTACATTTTTGACATGGCAAAAAGTCTGCTTTGTGTTTGTGAAATATTACAAAATATATGCTGCAAAATTTCTCGTTCTTGATCTTGACAACTGTGTACCATCCTGTCTGAACACATATGCCCAAAATTATGTTCGGATGCTCTGCACTTTTTCATTTCTTAAAATGGGGCATTTTTTTCATGTAGGTATTTACTCAAAAAATCTTTTCATTCACAATGACCTTACTCTCTGCTCTACGTGTGATTTGTGAAAAATCATCCTAACACCTGTACAAGCTATGCTGTCTAAGAGGACTGTAAGTAGTGGTGTACTAGTGATGGTGTATGTTGGATAGATTAGATCATCTAGGGAAAATTGTATTGGATTTAATAATGGGTGATTGTAGTTCCTGAAGACAGGCATGCATTGTGGCTTTTATGGGTTATAGAGGGAGTTCTATAGATAAGCTAGCTAATATATGGAATGGGACCTTTCTGATGGTTATTTGTATGTGAAGAAGCTCTAGTGCATTGTTCTGCTTTACCAGCCTTGATGTGAATCTCTTTTGGATGAAGATTAAGACACCTCTTTTTTCCCTTCATGCACAATACCCAGTCTAAAAGTGAGGATGACATTAAAGCCCTGCACAGCCGAAGTGCTTTCCTGCTGTTTTAAACCAATATGTCAGTCACAACTCAGACGTCAGCATCCTCCAGGATGAGGAGTGCTTGTAGAGAGTGGAGCAAGTGAAGGAGCAGGAAACAATGGCAACTCTAATGCAGTCGATGTTATGGAGTGATAGGTAAGTGAGTTACCATATGAAAGAGCAATGGATGCTTCTGGATACATCTGAAGACAATATGTCACAGGAAGATGTTCTGGAACTTTCTACAGAATGCCCACAGGAAACACAGAAGAAAAACCATGCCCTCAATTTAGAAAAAAAAAATTAGCTAAGGGAAGAGTTGTTTCATTTAATAAAGATGGACAGACATATTAAGACCAATGAAAGAGGTAGATTACAGAAAGTCAATAAGACCCAAAAATGTTCAAAGTCTGATCAAACAAATGAATACAGTAATAAGGACTATTAACAGAAATGCATGTGATATAACAGAAGTAAATAAATGTATTAATGTGAAGCTAAATTAATAACAGCTACAGTCTTACCACAATAACACAGAGCAATAAGGGAAAGGAGGGGAAAAATCAAATACTATCATGGTACTATCATGGTAGCATCAGAGAAAGTTGTAAAGCAATTAAGACAAGAAGTCCCACTGTTAGAAGTGTATGGAAGAGAAACTAGATCAACAAAAATTCATGGAAAGAAAGAAAGATGTGATAAAAGCAATGTGCAGTATCAGAACATACACTATTGCAAATAATAAACTGAAGTTATTAGCACAGGCAGAAAAACTTAAAAGGTATGCAGATAAATATAAAGGAAAAGATAAAATAAGCAATTTGTTGATTACCCTAAAAAAATGTATAGAGAATTGGGAAACAAAGCAAAAGGAATAGAAATACCACCAAGAACAGACAAAATAGTCACATTTTGGAGAAATATCTATGAAGACCCCATGGAACATAATAAAGATGCTGAATAAATAACAGAAGAAAGAAATTCAAATGTATGGGATATGAAATGGGATGAAGTAACAGCCAGAGAAATTGAAACAAAATTAAGAGAAGCTCCTAAGTGGAAAACCCCAGGCCCAGACGCAGTACCTAACTTCTGACTAAAAGTACAAACATCTTTACACAAATATTTAGTCCTGAGTAGGCACATCCTGAACAGTCACCAACCTGGTTAACAACAGGAAAAATTATACTCCTCTATTAGAGTGAACCTGCAAGCTAGTCTAAAAACTATAGACCAATAACTTGCCTTCCGATGATGTGTAAAATATATACTGGAATTGCTGCTGACAGAGTTTATAATCATTTGTAAGTAAACGCAATCATGGAAATAGAACAAAAGGGTAACAAAAGAAAGTCATATGGAACAAAGGATTATTTGTTGTTAAATAAAGTCATAATGGAGAATTGTAAAAAGGGCAAGACTCCAATTGTGGCATGGATAGATTACAAAAAGTATTTGACTGCGTCCAACATTCATGGATAAATGATTGCTTACAAATGTATAAGATACACCCTATATTATCCGTTACATTATGGTGACCATGAAACAGTGGCAAACCACTTTGCAGCTTGCCCATAACCCACTAAACTGTCTGCTTACAACCTGGCTTACAGAAAACAACAAAGTGTAAAGACTTCTAATCATCTTTTCGTGGATGATTTAAAACTGTATAGTCCATCAGACGAGGAGCTGACAGCACAATTGCAAGTGGCCAAAACTTTCTTAAATGATATAAGAAAGTAATTTGGTCTTGATAAATGTACAAAAGCAGGAAATCTACGGCACCAAAAAGAATATCAGACTGGGAAAGGAATGTTACACAAATTAACTTAAGCAGGAGGGACTGTATAAATATTTGGGAATTGATGAAGGATCAACAATAAAAACATGAACAAATGAAAACAAAACTCAGTAAGGAATATTTCAGAAGACTAAAATTAACACTGAAAACAACTCTGACATGTAGGAGCAAAATCCAAGCTATAAACCAATCTGCTCTTCCTGTACTAACTTATAGTTTTGGGGTGATTGACTGGCCCCAAAAGGTATTGAATCAGTTGGACAGGAAAACAAGAAAATGCTTCATACTTGTCAGATGACATACAAAAATCAGTGTATACCAAGATTATATATTCCCTGTTCTGAATGTGGTATGGGCCTCCTCGAAACTGACTACATGTATCTGCAATTGTAGGACTGCATACATATCTGCTGACATCACCAGAGCCAAAAATAGTGAAAGTTTTCAAACATGAAAAGAACAAGTCTAAGATGGCTTCCCTGCTTAGTCTAGCAGAAGCATATCATTGTCAAGCAGGAATGGAAATCAAAACCAGAAGGAGATAAAAATCAGGCACCAACTGAATGTGCCAAAAACAAAAGTAAGAATATAAGGTGAAGGATCAGATGAGAAGGTAAGAAATGTGGAAAAGGCATAAATATAGTTGAAAATATGAAAACTCCTCTAACAACCTGATATTGATAATGATCTGACACAAGAATGTTTAAGCAGAGATGAACTTAAACCAAAAGATGAAAGGTTGATATTGGCAGCCTAGGATAGTGGACTATGTACATGTTGGATTACAAAGTCCATTGAACATGAGGGAGAAACAGACAAATGCAGGTCCTGTAAAGCAGATCTGGAAACAGTTGCACATCTTGTTGCTGAGCATGAAACACTTAATGGCAGAGGGTCTGTACACTGAAAGGCATAATTATATAGCAAAGCTGTTGCACTGGGGATTGTGCAAGCATTACAATATTGAAGTAGCTCAAAACAATGGACTCATGAGCAACAAAACATTATAGAGCATGATAAAGTTTAGATCTCGTGGGATCACCCATTACCAATAGTTCAAAAAACAGATGACAGAAAAATAGATTAAAAGAAGTCAAAAGTAGCATTGATCATTGAAATTGCTATATCCAATGATTACAGTGTCTTTTGTGCCTGGCATTCTGTGCGAGGCACATAGGTGGAATGTGTGATGCAGACAAAATCTTTTTCGGGCTTTTCGATGCTGGCCAAGCGATGGGCTGCCCAGGACGGGACATCCTTCCTTCTTTCGGGAATATGCAACAGTGATGTGAAAGGGCACTAAATTGTTACTCAGTATGCAGTCATCTTGGAAGTCCCATTCTTTTGTGAAGTTTGCCAGAAGTTCAGTTTTCTAGTAAGTGCCATGGATGCAAGTCTGTAGAGGTTCAGTAAATGTATGGATTGCTGTGATGGGTTTGTTTCTCTTGCGTGACAGACTCATAAGTGAATTATAGCTGCTGTAAAATAAAAGTACTGTGTACATTATGGTTGCATGGTGCAGTGGACTGGTAGCCTATTTGAGACTGACAGCTCCTTTATGCCTTTTTCTTGATTCTTGGATAGGGTTTGGTTGCTTAAACCATAAATTAGATAAAGTGGGTATTGGAAATGGGCAATATGGTGCAGCTTGTCAGGTGGTAAATCAATGTGGAAGAATAGTTTTGTTCTCAGCCTTGAAGTTCTGCTGTATAGAATTCTTAAGTTTATTCTTACCTTCATGAGTTAATATTGCTCTTTTTAACTGTAAAGTGAATGAAAGTAACAGCCTGTATGATTAAAGCAGTTCATGTTTATAACAGCTGTACATTCTAATGGTAGTGTTGTAATCCCCCTTTATTTTGGGTAGTTTATTAGAATTCTTGTTTGTGTTTCCTCCCACATCCCAAAGACATGCTGTAGGTGGATTGGACACTCTAAATTGGCCCTAGGTGAGAGTGTGTGCATGTGTGTGCCTTCTGTGGAAGGTTGGGTGCTGGGCTGGCAACTCGGCACTGTAAAACTCCACTGCCAATCATGAGAGGACAGATGATCCGCTGTGGCGACCCCTAACCGGGAAAAGCTGAAAGAAGAAGAAGACATACAGAGAGACATAAAGTCATAAAACACCAGGATTTGCAAGCAGAAATGAGGGAAATGTGGAAGAAGGACACCCAGATAGTTCCATTAGTAGTAGGAGCAATGGCTCTTATAAAAAAGAATTTACTGTCATATTTAGATATGCTACTGATACACATAACTCCATCTGAATTGCAGAAGGAGTTAGTTTGGGGCACATTGCAGGTACTGCGAAAAGCACTTTTGGCTAACTTCAAACATGGAAACAACACTGATTTCACAAACTTTAATCATTCTTTAACTTAGGAATGGGGACCATTCCCATCATGGTATTAAAAAAACCCAAAACTTGGAGAAATTAAACCAGCAGAAACCTTATACATATACTCAGCGAAACAGTAGATATGAGATGTACTTTCCATGAGTTATTGATGACTGTGCAGAGCTATGGAAAACAGTATAATTTTCATATATCCATTAATGGAGTCATGCAGTTATACACAATGCTTTATTGTGGTACCACACACATACATTTAGGGTATTAGTAAAAACATAAAGTAAAAGGAGTTCATAACATCAACACATTCTGAGATATTAATGTTTGTTTCAGCAGTTAGGAATTCCAGACGTTAATCTATATCTTAGTTAATATAATGACAGATGGGTTAACCACATATATACAGATTATATCATCTAACAGGCAGCACTAAGACATATTTGCCACTGATATATAGCATGGAACATGAATTTTTTTCTTATGTTTTGACTATTATTTGGAAATATTAACATATATATATATATATATATATATATATATATATATATATATATATATATACACACACACACACACACGCATCTACCTGAAAACACCGACACGCAAAAACACTGACAACGAGATAACCGACACCACAAAACCAAAAGTTCAAAAACACGAAACTTCACATGCCCAACAAACCGCAATCCAGGCAATCAACAAAACAAATACCTTTTCCGTAAAACACACACACAACAGAAGCACATCAAAAACCTTACAAACCTACACTGAACCTTACATACACAACTATCTATACACTAACCTTAACCCAAACCCTAACCCTAAGGTCCATCACTATCACACACTCACCTAACTCACGCCCTAACCCTAACTCACTTAACCCGCCCCTAACCCTAAAGTCTGTCACTATCGCACACTTACCTTACCCGCACCCTAACCCTAACTCACTTAACCCGCCCCTAACCTTAATGTCTGTCACTATCGCACATTTACCTTACCCGCACCCTGACCCTAATATCCATCACTATCACACACTTACCTTAACATGTCGGTGTTCTCAGCGTCGGGATTTTTAATTGTCAGTCATCTCCGTTGTCGATCTTCCGGTGTCGGTTATCTTGTTGTCGGTGTTGTCAGCGTTCTGTGTTTTCAGATAAACCCACATACACACATACATACATATATATGCATTTTCTATGTTTATACAATGAGTTGTATAACTTTACAAGATAGCCCTATAAAATCAACAGTGAAGTGACAAAGACATAATCATTTGTTTAGACATATACATTATATGTTTTTACAAAAAATACTTTTTCTTTCAATAAATCAGAGTAATTTTATTATTCTGATTAGATGTTAAACCAAGGCCCCATCTACCTGAGTTGGTAGTAGATCATTTGAATGTAAAAAAAATCCCACATCACCTGTCGAATAGAATAAGGTAAGTTCCCCAATGCCTGGCCAAATTTCCCCTAGTAGTATAACTACCACCTTCAGTCTCCCCTGAAAAGAGGTTACTAGCCTAGTGGGATTAACCCAGACAACAAAGGATAGATGGATAGATAGACAGACAGATAGATAGATAGATAGATAGATAGATAGATAGATAGATAGATAGATAGATAAACTTCTTTCAGCTTTGAAATTTCAACCTTTGTTTACATAGATGACTCACAAATAATATTTCTAGTTTACATTTTTCTAAGTAGTATCATTTCTAAGCTATAATAGCTTATTTCAGATATACTTTCTACATAATATTTCTGAAAAAAGGGTATACTAAGCATATTATGATTAAAACATTCAGGAAGCAAGGGACCTGAACTTCATTTTCAGTACTAATAGAACAAACCACAGCTATACAAATTGACAACAATGTGTGATAAAGCAATCTTGAACAAAAGCATTCTGACAAGGCAGAATGTGAAGACCTGCTGATCTTCTACCTTCAAAATCAATACATCATGTGCAGGGATGAATCAGGCCTGCAAATAGGATAAGGGTCCAGGAGCCCTTGGGTAATGGCCCTAGCAAAGCCTGTCTTAGACTTGGAGAAGGAATGTAGTTTATAGTGCTTTGTAAAAGTATGCCCAGAGGGCCAACTTGCTGCTTCTAGAATACAACTCTTTCCAAAACACCAGAGTTGAAGCCAAACACTGGTAGAACTTTATTTATTTTGGTTATTTTGCTATTGTTTACCAGTTTTGTCCTACTGGGTTTAGTAAAAAAAAACATTTCACTGGATGCGTGGGGAGAAAAGCTCCAACATATTACAAACATTTTTAAACAGTCATTCAGTAATATACATGAACATACATGCATTAACAATTACAGATACATCTGCTAATTAGGTTACATTCATCTGAAAGCAGAAGTATCATAGTATAAAAATACTTATGCTGTAGCAGATGTTGAACATTGAGCATTTGAAGAGGTGTATTAGTGGGTTTGTTCAGAGAGATAATAGATACATGATTAGTGCTTAGAAATTCAAGAAATAATGAAATGGAGGTGAGGAAAGGAAGCTAGAAAAGGCAGAAACTGTTAATATTGTAATTAAAAGGTGGGGTATAAAGCAGGTTCATAGACAGTTATGTGTGTGTGTGTGTGTGTGTGTGTGTGTGTGTGTGTGTGTGTGTGTGTGTGTGTGTGTGTGTGTGTGTGTGTATATATTTATATATACACACATACATATGTATAGCTATCATAAGGTTTATATTAAAAGTATATAGATGGGGTGAGAAGTGTCGCAAAATAATGTATATTGCTGGGAGATGCTAGTAAGACTATTCATATATTGGTAAAGACTGGTTGTGGGATATAGGATTCTGAACTGTTTGACAATATGGCAAGTTGAAGATAACAGTGGCATTTTTCCATTGATTTGACGGGTGACATTTTTGTCGTGTTTTAAATAATTTTGCATTCTTGATGCATTTCTATGGTAGTGGGATGTGGTTCTATAGTTTAGTTATATATTTCAATATAGAGTGTCACCTGCAGTGTTAGATGATTTGGTTATAGGGATTAGTGATATTTATCTATTAGGGAAGTAGTGCTGTATTACATTGTTAAGGGCTGGGCAATTTTCTGGCTTGTAGAGATGTGTGGCTGTTGTAGTCGGCTGAGAAAGAGCTACATGATGTGGTAGTTCTAATCAGTGTAATTCTCTGAGGGCTAGTAGTGGTGTGTCCTATTGTTAGAGTTTACCACATATTTAGCTATTTTATTATAGCATTGCTCAACTTTGGACAGTTGTGAAGTTGAAGTTTAGTGAAGATTGGGGCAGCATAGAAGACTGATTGCAGTAAGACAGTAGAGGATATACATCTTCTGGCTACGTCAGTGAGACAGGTTTTTACTCTGTATAATGTACTAAATTTTTATTTTTAACCACGTGTGATATATAATGGTCAAATTTCAACTGGTCATGTGTGATGACACCCAATAATTTTGTCTGGTTTGCTTGTTTTACCGTGGTGGTGTTGCCAGAGGCAATAGTGAATAATGTTGTTTTGATGGAGATGTGCTTTGGATTGAAGGGCTGTAATTTATTTCTTTTTGAGTTTAGAAATAGTTGTGAATTATTTAGCCATGTTTCAATTGATAGGAAGGCTTGTTGTTTAAGGTCTTGGAGTTTAGAAAGAAAGATTTGTCACAGCAGATTAGAGTAGCATTTGAGACTTGACCCTACCTGGAATAGTTTGGTTGTGGTGGGAGTAACAAAAAGTATTAGCATGAGACAACCATTTGGAAAAAGTCTGCTTTGACACTAGTTGTCCTTTTTGTCTTACCTTCACAAGAAATTAACAGCTGATCAGAAGTTCTGAAAAAATTTGTTCTGTCAAGATAGTGCCTGAGATATCTGTGGACATCCAAGGTATGAGGTTTCCCTTCTCCCTCATTTTTATGTTCTGGAAAGAAGGCATGGAGGTGGATACCTTGGCTTAATGTAAACTCAGATACGACTTTAGGTGTAAGAGAGGGATTAGTTCTCAAAGAAGCCCTATTTTTGTGTAAAATGAGATAAGGTTGACCAACCTTAAGAGCATGCAACTCAGATACTCTTTTTGTAGAGTTCAAAGAAATCAGTTACACTGTTTTCCTTGTCAAGAAGCTTAGGTCAGCCTGATGAGTTGGTTCAAATGGAGCAGGAGTTAGTTTTTCTAACTTAAAGTTGAGATCCCAGGGAGGCGCTACCTGTTTTCTAAAAGGCATTTTATGCAACACCCCTTTCAAAAACATTTTCACATGAGACTGCTTTGAAAGGGAGGGATCCATGGGCAGACATGTTGAAATGGCCAACAAATGAACCTTGACTGAGGAATAAGGACAGGCCGTAGGATAATAACTTTCACAAATAATGTAAACAAAAATAAATAAACACTATCCCTGAATAGGAGCCAGTTCTGTTATTGACACCAACTAGAAAACATTTTCCATTTGCTAATGTATGATTTTCTAGTAGCATGCTTTCTTGTCTCCACTAATACCTGCTGCATGTTCTCAGGAAAAAGGTGCCTAAAGGGTACTAAAATCAGGCAGTCAGTTGCAGTTGTTTGGGATCAAGTTGTATCAGACACCCCTAGTATTGTCCAGTCTGTAAGAAAACTTGTGGTAATTGCCCCTGGCTATTTTTAGGAGAAGGGAGAACCACTGTTGCCTGAGCCAGAAGTGGGTTGCCCCACTAATCTTTGGGGAGTCCTTCTAAATCTTCACTAGTACCCTGGATATTAGTGTTAAAGGTAGAAAAGCTTACAAGAACATTCTTGTACAAAGAAAAGAAAAAAGCATACGTCTTCCTGGCCTTCTTGCATGGAGACCTGGAGCGTAATTTTTGCCAATTGGTTGTTCAGAGAGGAGGCACAAGGATATATTTGAGGTATTAGTGATCAAGTCTTAGAAGACCTCCTGATTCAGTTTCCATTCATGATGGTCTGTCCTGGTCTTGTTCAGCTTGTCTGCCACACAGTTTACTCTAATGGAATAGAAGGTACCTAAAGAGTGAGATTGTTCTGAAGAGGTATATCCCAGGCTACTATGGCTAGTCTGCAGAGAGGATTAAATCTGATTGCCCCTTGGTTGTTTACATACCACATCAGTGTGGTATGGTCTGTAAATATTTGTAGAGGATCCAGAGACCAGAATTATTTAGAGAGTTGAAGTATTTTTGAAAACTAACATCTCTTTTATGTTGATGTGTTTTAGTCTGTCCTTTTTGTTCCAAAGACTCTTATATTTTATCCCCATGTACACTGCTCCCAAAAAAGGCTGCGGTGTCTGCTGTTATTGACTGTGCTGGAGCAAGAGAGAAGAATGTGAGCCCTGGATTCTAAGAGATTTAGTGTTTCAATCACATAATCTCCCTTTTTACAAATCCTAAAATTGAAATTTGAAAAGTAATAGGTTCATATGTGATTATAAGGGATGTAGGTGATGGGACCATAGAGATTTCAGGTACCATTGTATCTTTCTCATGTGAAGTCTTGCATGATGTATCATGAGTATCATAGATGCCATAAGACCAAGAATCCTGAGCAATTCCCTTGCTGAGATGGAAAACTGAGTGGAAAATCTCAGGAGCAGCTCTCAATATTTTTTCCTGTGAAAGAAAAACTCTTTGAACTGAAGAGTCCAGCAGACTCACCATAAAAGCAATCCTGTTAGGAGTCAGAAAAGACTTTTGGTGTTCTCTTGGAATCCCAATCTGTGTAGGAGCTCCCTTACCCAAATGAAGGATTCTTGACACTTCAAAAAGACTCTGCAAATATTAGCAAGTTATCTAAATAAAGAAAAATATGAATACCTTGCAGCTTGCACCAGACTATCACAGGAGACAAACATTTTCTGAATATACTTGTAACAGTAGATAGCCCAAAGGGTAATGTAGATAACTGATAATGTGACCTGGCACACAAAACATGAAGAAATACCTGAAACCTAAATCTGTAAGAATGTGATGATATGCATCTTTTAAATCTAAGGTCACTGGGAAATTCATATGGGGAATAACAAGAAACAAATTGTGAAGTGACAGCATTTGAGCTTGGGTATTATCACAAACTGGTTCAGAAAGGAAAGTTCCAGATCTGGTCCCCATGAAATGTCATGCTTCGGCACCAGAAACATATGTGAATGAAATACTTGTAACTGAGGAGGAGGTACAGCTTCTATCACCCCTGAGCCAGTAAATGCTGAATGAAAAGAGTGAAAAGAAGAGATCGGTCTGACAGATGAGGAGGAATCCTCTGGAAAACAAAGAGACACTTCCACCGCCATCTATAGCCCTGATAGATTAAGGGAATGTCAGGGTGGAAGGGGAGATGCATATGGTGATTCAGGCTTGTTAGTTTGTCCTCTGTCTCTGGGGTTCTTGTTTTTTTTATTTGGGAACCTCCTTCTCACTGCTTTTAAATATCTACTTGCCAGCAGATGACTGGGACTGTTTATTTATTTTACTGAAATTAGAAGAGGGAGTGTAGAATCCCTTGATAAACGTGGAGAAGGAGGGAGACATCTGCAGTATAATTTACAATAACTAGTTCTCAATCCAAGGGAGAATTCAAACTTTCATTTCTGACATCCTCTGGGAGGTTTTTGTGAACACGCCCAGTCAAACCTCCTCATAGTAGTTTCAGAGGCAGCGGTCCTGAAAGTGATATCAGTAGAATCATATGCACATTTTAAACAGTGTGTATTGACTTGAGAAAGAGTAGAAACCAAACTATACAAAGCAAAATTATCCTCACAAGAAGAAACCAATGCCAAAACATTCTTCATATTCTCAAAAGTGGCCAGGATAAACTTCAACCATCAGGCGCATCACATGTGCCTGTCAGCTGGAAATTTTAAAAACAAGAGTTGCAAAATCATACACTTTTTTCCTCGAAGTTATCAAAAGCTTTCCCATTTTTGTCAGAAGGAGGCATTAGTATTAACAAAATGCTTAGCAGCAGGTGGGTTTACTAAAGCTACAGCTGCTGTGCCAGGTCTGCAATTAGTGTATAAAAACTTAAAAGACTTCAGAACTTTATATAACCTATCTCCTTTTTAAGGGCAGCAGGATGACAGTCAGGGAAATTGCAGGCTATGACAGAAACATCCTCCAAGCAGTGAAAATAGGATGAACAGGCATAGGTTCTGGAAATTCTAGTTGTAACAAGTCATAGTATTTTCTAAGGGACTTTAAAATTACCACTGTTTTCCCACTGAAACAGTTGATTCATTCTAGAAATGGCCTCAAAGAAAGAGAGTCCTTCACAGGGACAATCCAAAGTCACATTTCCTCAGAATCTGAGTCAGAAATCATTCCCTTCACATTCCTTTTTAGGTTCAGGCTATTAAATATCTTCAGGAAAGGAATCCATTTTTCTTTTATCAGAGACAGCCACATAGGAAGGGTCAAGAGCCTGCTCTAAATCCTGAATAAGCCCAATAAATTACTCCTATCCAGTGTCACTGAGGCAGAAGAAGGCATATGCTTAATTTTTTGTTTCCTTTTCACAGGAATTCCTGAAGAAACACACACAGGGCTGGATTCAATAAAGCCTACACTAAGTGTACACTGTTCTGAGGAATAGACAACACAGACATAACATGCACCTTCTTCCTCCTAATTTTAGTTTTCCTACTGGTATTTTTTTCTGCTTTAAATATTGACAAGGATTCATAAAGGTTAGTACAAAGTGTAGAGTGCATGTACACAGCACAATCTTTTGGAGTGACTAGAAAACAAAAATAATGAGATAAGAGTTGTATTGAATACATATCGTGTACACTTAGTGTAGGCTTTATTGAATCCCAGGGACACCGAATTGCCAGCAATCACCTCTCTTGGGATGGCACAACTTTCTGACCAATATACTTGACCAACGTTTCCTGGAGTTCATTAATTCCAGAGCCCTGGACCAGCTCATTCTTACCCCTACTAGAGGTAGCAACATCCTTGACCTGGTCATTACTAACATGGGTGACTGTTGCTCTACACCAATATTCAGCTCCTCCTTGGTTAGATCCGACCACAAACTAATCACCTTGGAAATCCACATCCCTCCCACCCCCACCACCCACAGTGGTACCACCATGAAAAACTTTTCCAAAGATAACTTTGGGCTCCTAAAAACAGAGGTGACTAACTTCACGACACCCATGCAAATGGAGAATAATTGCGTGACCGCAGAATCATACACCAATGCACTGTACGAACACGTACACAAATGCATGGATCTCGCCATACCCAATAGAACCAAAACACTCTCCTACAAAAAAGGAAGCCAATCTGGTGGTCTCCTGCCATAAACAAACTCTACAACAGAAGGAGGAAACTGATGTGGAATAAGGTGAAGTCCCAAGACTGGAAAAACTCCCTTATCAGCCTCAACAAAAAGTTGAGATCCCTTATCAAATCCTCTAAAGCTAGCTATGAAAACAGAATTGCAGCTGATAGTAAAGACAACCACAAGACCTTCTATAGTTATGTAAAGAATCTCCACGGCAATACCCAGATTTGCTGTGAGCTACTGTACAATAGTACCTCCTATACCAAGCCAACAGATATTGCCAGTATACTTGCTGACAGATTCAGTGCCAACTTTACCCCTCTCTCCCCCTCCAAAGGACCAATCACAATACTAGTAGATTGCCAGGCACCCAGTATTACTGCTGCACAGGTTAAAACAGCACTGTCTAAGGCCAAGAATACAGCTTCTATGAGACCTGACAATATATCTGGTTGTGTTCTACATGAACTACAAAGTGAACTAGCACCACACCTGTGTGCCCTGTTCAATCACAGCCTCACCTCAGGCTTTGTCCCTACCGAATGGCGCACTGCTACAGTCATCCCTCTCCACAAAGGAGGAGTGACTACAGACCCTGGGAACTCTCGCCCCATTAGCCTGATGAGTCTGATATGCAAAGCTATGGAACACATCATCATGGACCTAACAAACAAGGATATAGATAATCTCCAAACTGGATCCCACACAGTTTGGTTTTGTGAAGGGTAGATTATGCCTGCTCAACCTGGTCGACTTCTTTGAGTCAGTCACTAGAGCTGTGGATGAAGGCAAGGTTGTTCATACAGCCTACCTTGATCTGGCCAAGGTTTTTGATACCATTCCCCACTCAGGAATCATAGAAAAACTCACTAAGGTTGGCATCAACCCCTATATCACTAGACGGATTGCAAACTGGCTCATATATAGAATCCTAGTGTGACAGTATCTGACTCCAAGTCAGACTGCCGACTAGTCACAAATGGATTCCCACAGGGTTCAGTCCTGGGTCCTCTCCTGTTTGGTATCTACTTCTCTGAAGTCCAGGCCAACACGAAGGGACTCTGTCTGACAAAGTTCACAGACGATTGCAAGTTGGGAGCTAGTAACTCCCCAAATGATGTTGACATCCTACAGAATGGCCTCACTGAGAACAACTACTGGCGTCAGAACCATGGCCTTAAGCTCAATGCCAAATAAATGTGTCGTCATCCCCTTTGGGAAAAACCTGGTTCTCATGAATTACCACATTGATGGTAGTCCACTGAACACAGAAGGCGTTATAAGAGATCTGGGAAGATAGATTTACAGCAACCTCTCTTTTGATCACCACATTGCCACTGTGGTCAGGAAGTCCTTCTATGCGGCACATCTCATTACTAAGGGTTTTGCATCCAGGAAGAAAGAGGTCATTGTCTCCCTTTACCCTTCCCTCATTAGGACAATCATCGAGTACAATGCCCCATTTGGCATGTACTGCACTAGACACCTGCAACAACTGGAGACGCCACAAAAGTACCTCACAAAGAGGACCCCAGGTCTTAAACACTTGTCCTATATGGACAGACTCAGAAAACTCCAACTATTCTCTGTATCATATCACCTACTTAGAGGCGATCTCTGCTTGACTTATAAAGCCATGTCTGACTCAGCTCTGTTAGAAATGCTACATATAAAGAAACCCAATCTCTCCACACCATATGCTCCAGAGACCTCAATCTCATTACCACAATTAACAGTACATGCTGGAGGGACAGGTTTATAACCCAGAGACTGCCCATGCTATGGAAGAGACTTCCCATACAGGTCAAGCAGAGCACCTCACTGACCCTCTTCAACAGAAATCTTGATAAGTGGATGGGAAACAGAAAATTCACCCCAGGGATAACTCCAGTGGCTCTTCTCGACAAAGGCACTGGGAACAAAGGTCGGGTGGCACTATGCGAGGGTAATCCTATGGCTAGGCTTGTAAAAGCCCCAGGGCCATTAGCCTAGTACACACCTAAGAACCTAAGACCCTATAAGTAGGGAGGAATTCTCTGCCTGTTTTCCCAGGACCCACAAGAGTGGCTCTCCCCTGCCTGACAAGGGTATATCAAAAGCCACAGAGGACATGTCTAACCTGTGGTCCATAGTGGATGTAAGGACTACACTAGTCAGGCTCAAGAAAAAAAGATGTCTGCAAAAATAGCTTTGGCCACAACACAGTCACCCACCTGTGGCTGAGGCAAAATTTTAGCCTCCTGAGGTGGCAAAGGCTGCTTAACAATTTTTTTCATTTTGTGGCTGGAAGAAGGTACAGCCAAGGAACCAGTAGATTGTTCCTTGACTATACCAGAAAAGGTAGAAATAAAAATGTCCCTCCACTAAGATAAAGCCAGTTAGAACTAAATACTACACTAAAATAAATATAAAGAAAACCGGCACCACGACACTCAGTATAAGAAATAGAAATAGACTTTATTCACTTGCTAGTTAAATAAAACTTTCACTTATGGGCTTTGCATTTAAATGGAGTATTTTTAAACAGACAACCATTTTGCCTGCCAACGCCTATAAGGTGAAAGTTTTATTTAACTAGCAAGTGAATAAAGTCTGTTTCCATTTCTTATATTGAGTGTCATGGCGCAGTTTTACTTTATATTTATTTATACCGAAAAAGGTGCCCGATTCCATGATAGTTTAACAGCAATAGCTGGTAAATAAGGTAAGTTGTAAAAAAGTAACCTTTTCCAAAGTAAAACACAGCAAAAACACTCTAAACACTTACCTTAGCCCCCGCAAGTAAAATAAAATAAGTTATGTACTTACCATAACATTCCATGTGAGTTGTTCATCTCGCCTTCATTCTTACAGATGGGTTCAGAGCCGATCCTCGGCTCCGAGTCGGCCTACTACAAAGCACGAGGTCTTCAGACAGCTTGAGGCCAAGTCCCTATCCCATGATACACCTAGACTTACCTTAGATCTTGTTTGCTGTGTATAATAATACCATGTGTCATTCTATCACTCTTTAAGAGAAAGCCATAGAAGGATTGAGTAACCAGGAAGAATCTAGTATCTTGGTCCTCGAAAAACCCTGTAGGGGGTAGGAGGGTGGGAAGTAAGAATGAAGGCGAGATGAACAACTCACATGCAACGTTATGGTAAGTACATAACTTCTTTATGTGAAGTTCTTATCTTGCCATTCATTCTTACAGATGGGTAGCGTCCCAAGCACCATCTTTCTCGGGTGGCTCACGGGAGTATGTATTTCAGGACAGTAGACCCAAAAGAGGCCCTGTCCGTGGAGGCCCTGTCCACTTTGTAATGAGTGATAAAGGTATGAGTCTTGACCAAGTGGCTGCTGCACAGATGTTATCTATAGGAAGTCTAGCAGTAAAGACAGAGGATGTAGACACTGCTCTGGTAGAATGAGCCTTAATTTTGTGATGTAAGGGCATATTAGCCGCTGAATAAACAAATGTGATACAATCGGATAACCATTCAGACAGAGTTGTTTTTGCCACTGGCATGCCTTTTCTAGAATCTGAAAAGGAAACAAAAGGCTGTTCTGATTTCCTGAACCCTTTTGTTCTATCCAAGTAAACTCTGAGCTGTCTATGAACATCAAGCTTGTGCAGCATATACTCTAAGTTGTTGGTGTGTTTGGGGAAGAACACTGGCAAATCTATAATCTGGTTAAGGTTAGTTTCAGTACAAACTTTGGGCAAAAATGAGGGATTAGTTCGCAGTGAGACTCTGTCACCATGGAAAATCAAATAAGGAGGCTTTATGGACAAGGCTTGAAGCTCTGTCATTCTGCGGGCAGAAGTGATGGCTACTAAAAAGATAGTCTTCCATGAGAAATATTTCACATTGCATGAGGAAGCTGGTTTGAAAGGAGGGAGAATAATGCGTGAAAGCATAAAATTTAGATTCCATGGGGTATAAGGGAATTTCACAGGTGGTCTGAGATGAAAAGTCCCTTTGAGAAAGGCTTTGGAAAGTTTGTGTGACATTATGTTAAGTCCTTCAAATCCAAGGTGAAAATTAGAGATGGCAGCAAGCTGAACCCAAACTGTTGCTGCTGCAGCTCCTTTGTTGAAAATCATAGTCAAGAACTCTAATATGGAACCAATAGGGGTTGGTAGGGATCAATGTTATTTTGACAGGCCTATATAGAAAATCTTTTCCATTTGCTAAGGTATAGCTTCCTAGTAGAGGATTTATGAGAAGAAATTAGAATCTGCTGCATTTCATTTGAAAGGTTATGGAACCTGGCTATGTTGGGAATTGGAGCAGCCAAGCTGTCAGCTTCAGGGACTGAAGAGAGGGATGAAGTTCCCCCGATGAGTGCGTCAGAAGATCTGGAACTGGGTCCAGAATCCAAGGGTCCTCCAACTGATTAAGTCGAAGGAAGGGGAGCCAAATCTGATGAGGCCAATGAGAGGCTATTAGAATGATGGCCCTTCCCAGGGCTTTTGCTTTCTGTAGTACTTTGGGTATCAAGGGGAATTGGTGGGAATACATAGAGGTGACCCGTAGGCCAATCGTGTATGAGTGCGTCCCTTGGGGCTTCTCCTGGAGGGGGAATCAGGGCAAAGTAGCTTCTGCATTTCATGTTCATGTGGTAGGCAAAAAGGTCACAGCAAAGCTGGCCCCACCTGTGGAAAATTCTCTCCACAATTTCTTGCTTGAGGGACCACTCATGAGGCAATAAAATTGCTCTGTTCAGCTTGTCTGCTATCACGTTGGATTTCCCCAGGATGTGCTTGATAACAGAAAGTGCTGGGTGGATCTAGCCCATTGCCATACTCTTAGGGCCTCGCGACAAAGGGGGTAGGACCTGGTTCCTCCTTGTTTGTTCAAGTACCAGACCACTGACAGTTGTCCATCTGAATCTCAATTGTTCCCAGAGGAAGAGAATCCTGAAAGTACTGCAATGCTTAAAGTACTGCTCTCATCTCCAGGACATTGATATGCAGATGTGTATCCTGCTTGGTCCATGTGCCTTGGGCTGTTCTCCCCTGAAAATGCCCCCCACCCTATCAGAGAAGCGTCAATAGTCACTATGGCCACTGGTGGGGGAAGAACAAAAAGGATGACCTATCGTAACATGAAGAGAAGTCAACCACCACTGAAGATCCTTTTTGCATGTGTTTGTGATCATTATAAGATGAGACAATGGGAGCTCTTGGTAAGACCATTGAGTGAATAACAGCCACTGCAGAATCCGCATGTGCATGCAACCCAACGGTATGGCTAATATTGCAGCTGCCATCATACCTAACAATTTTAGTACTTTTGATGCTGGAGCCTTGTCTTTGGATATGATATTGTGGACCTGCTGATGGAGTAGTAAGACTCTTTCTACTGGAAGTCTCAAAGTGGTGGTGGTGGTGTCCAATTCTGCTTTGATAAAAACAGTATGTTGCGATGGCGACAAGGCAAATTTTTCTGAATTTATTGTAATGCCCAGATGACTGCAGAGAGAAAGAGTGGTGTCCCTGGCTTGTATAAGCTGATGCCTGGTGGTGGCGGTGAGGAGCCAGTCATCTAGGTATGGAAACACCTGGAATCCTAAATGTCTCTGGTGAGCCGTGACCACTGCCATATATTTGGTGAACACTCTGGGGGCTGTAGTGAGACCAAAGGGCAGGGCTTCAAACTGGTAATGATTGGCTCCCAGCCAGAAGCACACATGATCCCTGGATGGTCTGACCATTTTTATGTGGTAGTACACATCCTGGAGATCTATCGAGCACATCCAATTGTTTTTCCCTAAAATGGGAAGTATCAACTGAAGAGTGACTATCCAGAACTTCTCTTTCTTGACAGATCTGTTTAGTCTGCTGAGGTGCAAAATAGGTCTCCAGTCCCCTGTCTTTTTTGGAACTAAAAAGAATCTTGAGTAAGTTCCAGATCCTATCTGGTCTGCTGGGACTGGTTGGATGACTCTTTTTTTTAGCAATGTTTGGACCTCTACTGTTGTCTGTTCCTTTTAACTGGGTGGAACGTCTGGGATTTTTGTTGTCAATGGAGGGTGTGTGGTGAAAGGAATGAAATATCCTCTGGAAATGATACTTTGTACCCAGTTGTCATTTGTTATTTTGAACCAGGCATCTGGATACAAAGATAAGTGACCCCCGACTGCCTCCAGAGTAGGACAGTCGGGCCTCCTTTCAAGAGCGCTGGTAGGGCTTCCCAAAGAACTGATCTCTGTTGCCCTGGTTTTGTGGACCCCCTCTGCTGCGAGGGCGGCATCTTCTATTATTGCCCCCTCATCTGCCCCTGGAGGGGGATTCACCATGTGTGTCCTGAAAGGCTCCTTTAGCTTTTCAGAACCACATCTTTCCTCCCCTTTGACCCTTGGGATAGGGTCTAGTAGGAGTGGAAAAATAGACTGCGACGGCAGACAGAGTCTTTCCTTCCTGTTCATACCTGGTCAAAGTTTCCTTAACTTTGGGCCTGAAAAGGGATGAGCCATCAAAAGGGGTGTTGACAAAGGATGACTTAAAGGGCTTTGCTAAGGAACATAAGCGCATCCAGGAGTGTCTCCTAAGAGCAGTTTCTGTACCCGCTACCCTACTTGCTCCATCAGCTGCATATGAAATGAGGCACATGGACGAGTTCACTATGGAACTGAGGGTAGCAAGCTGGGAGGCAACTTTATCTGAAGCTCCTGCAGCTACTGTACCCTGAAGAGTATCTCCGAGCTCTTTTAGGAAATCTCTTTGCAGTCTCGTAAAATGGTTGAGATAGTTGATCGAATGCAGTGCAAAAGTCACTGAACTGCGCTTTCTGTATCTATCCATGATCCTAGAATCTGTTAGGAGGATGGATAGAGGAAGAAGTCTCAGAAATCTCCTTTTTGGTGGCTGCCACCACAACCATGGCATCAACTGGGACTCTCTTGGTAAGAAAAGACTTTTCCTGGGGGGGGGGGGGCAGAAATAAATTTATTAGGCCTCCTGGGGATAGGCTCCATGGTGTCCAGAGACTCCCATGCCCTTCATGAGACCAGCTTCATAACTTCAGCGAAGGGCAGAGATACCCAAGAGGTGGAGGGTTGAGACCCGAAAGCCTTCAGGAGAACCAACTCATCTTTAGTAGGGTTGGTGGACTGCCAGTCACCCCTCTGCCTAATGATTTCTAATTTCTCAGCAAATGAGATATCCTCAGAGGGGGATCATGGGGACCTTTCTGATTCATCCAAGTTGGTATCAGATGTGAGAGACTCCTGTGGGGAGTCTAAATGCTTCCTCTTACAGATTCTCTTCCTGGGAACCTCATCAGTGGGAACTTCTAGTGAGGACTCGGAAGAGCAGGAGCCACCCAATGGGGCTTCGTGAGGCTCTGAGTCTCTACGCTTAGAAAGGATCTGTGAAGCAGAAGCAGACACAGGCACTTTTGGGGAGGAGGCAGCCAGACCTGAAGTTGTAGATGTCTTAGGAGACATAATTCTCCTCATAGCTTCGAAGGCACCTCTGCTCCAATGAGAAGGGACCGACAGATTCAAGGAAACCATCAATACCCCTGGCACTGGGACAGTGGGCTCCGAACCAGAGGTAGAAGCTGAGCTCATCCGAGCCGAAGCCCCGAGAGGCAAAGTCAGAACTGACAGAGTCCGACTATCCTCCGCGGACCCGACTGGAGAGTGTCAGCTCCTAGACTCCTCGATCGGCACTGAGGATGTCTGAGTAAATGGGACCAAGACACTGGAACAGGCATTGTCTCTGAAGGCTCAATGATCATCAAGTCCGACTCCGAAGGACTGGTATAGCTTGGAGGAGGAAAAGTAGTAGATGGTAAAATAGTCTACGATTCCGAAACCATTTGAGTCGGAGCCGATAAAAATTTAGCAAACGCCTGTGCCTGTAACAACTTCTGCACCACACGATCTACATCCAAATCGGAAAGTCTTATCGAGGACCAAGATGAGTGGATGGATGGAGGTACAGATTGCAGGAATGGCAATTTAGGAACTTCGGATACCAGTTCCAGGACCGGCGACTGGCTACAAAAGGACAAGACGCTCAGCTCCAAGGGCTGTGGAGCTGATGTCAATGTTTTTTTTTATTTTTTTACGTCTGAAAAAGTAGAAGCCTTGGAAGAATTTGAAGATTTACTAGACCTGTCCTGGTCATTCAAAGCTTCCTGAAAAGATGGTTTGACTAGTCCTCTATCAATTAGCTTTCTCTTTCTCTCCTGAAGGACCCTAGAAGAGAAGGAATGACAAATGGAGCAACTTTCCTGAAGGTGTAAGGCTCCCAAACAATAAACACAGTTAACATGGATATCTGTTACGGACATTTTCTGTCCACATTTTGGACATTTTTTGAAACCTGACTTTGGATGTTTATCCCTATCCTGGTCAGCCATAATGAACAGCACAGTTTCAGTGAAACTACTACAAAATACTAAAGACACACCCAAAACTATTTAAATAAGCCCTGATAAAAAACTATGGGCAAAATATCCTGTGACAAAGTATCACTTTAAACACACACACACACACACACACACACACACACACTTTAACTATATATGTAAGCACTTCTAAATATCGAAAGTGATGAGAAACATGTCAGTTATCAAAGGCACACAATAACTATATAACTACACTAATTATAAAGGCCTTTAGAAAAAAACGAAGGCCAAAGCTATATTTAAATGTGTAAAAGGCACACCAAGGAATACACACTAAAGAGATATAAATGCTAAAGCTAAAGCTAAGAAGTGGAATTAACAAAGTTATAAGAAAAAATTTATAATAAAGTTTTACTGGCCCGAGCTATGCTGAGGAACCTCCGATCTATTGCAGTGGCAAACTACATCTGGGGTAACTCTAAGTGCATTATGGGATAGGGACTTGGTCTTGAGCTGTCTGAAGACCTCGAGCTTTGTAGTAGGCTGACTCAGAGATGAGGATCGGCTCCAAACCCATCTGTAAGAATGAACGGTGAGATAGAACAACTTCACATCATCAGTTTCACCACAAAAAGTAGTTTTAATTTAAGATTTAACTACTTTTTTACCACAAAAGTAAAAAGTGGTGTTCACATTCAAAAGTAAATAAAAATCACAATAGTAAATTAAAAAAAAAACTTTTCCTAACTAAAATATAAAGCTTTTATACAAAAAAGTAAGTTATCCTTCACAAAGTATAAAGCAGAAGTTTTTTTCCACTAAGGGAACTTATCTGCCCAAGAATGGAACAGTGTTAGCCAGCCATTAATCCTCAAAAGCCCACAGAGGAGCACCCTATTTGACAACAGGAAAGCTCTGAAGGGTTTGCAACCTAAACATGACTTTTAGTCAGTTCAGCTCAAGCTGGCTAAAGGTTTGGTTGAGTGGAAGGTACCCTGAAGCTTTTGAAGCAGGCTGGCTGTTATGTGCTTGGCAGGACAAAACCCATATAGCTTAGGCTACTGCAACAGTGATCAATATGAAGAACATAGGAAGTGACTGAAGAACTGCACAGTTCTGCCTGTGTTCAGAGGTGATGTTACAGGAAGCTTCTCTGTTGCCATAAAAGAAAACATTGCAATCAAATACTGCATATGAAAACTTGTTATGTTTTCTAATGCATTTAATTGAATAAGTAGAGTATGACAATCACCAAACCACAATTTTACACTTGTTTTAGTTATAACTTTTAAAGTGTTTGGCCAGGTGGAAAGGATTTTACCGAGATTAAAGGCTGAAGTCACATTTGTCCCTATCATCAGCTCTGGCTACTAGAATATTGTTCTGTTTGAAGGATTAATTTTCTTATGTAATATGATTCGGGATCATAACTAAATTCTTCTACAGATTAAGTACATAATCACTTGAGATATTTCAATGAAATGCATATTGTTTTTTTTTAAGAAGCTCATTCTATAATGGTCCTCTAAATGCTGCATGTTTTTTGTGGGTTCTACTTCAACAACAAACTTTCCAACCACAGTTATTACTGAGACATAAATGAGCATTTGACTTTCCTGTTAAAGCTATCACATGACTTTCTATTTTGGACATTCAATTTCAGTATTGTTGGACACCAGCTGTATTCAGTGCATTGTGAATACTCTCTTTTATGACTGGTTTCCTGGTTTATGAATGACATTTTCAGATATATGGAGTGAGCAGTATGCTTGCCACAGGAAGCTCTGACCCAGAAGAACAGGCTTTTCTAAATTAGTTAACCGCAGGAATTACAGCCTTACTGTTCACGCTGGAGAAGACTATCAACTTAAAACACATACTCATCTCTCACTTTATTGTTTGCTGAACAAATGGCTTAGACATTTACTATGATTTTCCCATTAAAACTTGTTGTACAAGGAGGAAAAATAATACCAGAGTGAAACTACAAGTCCTTATTGGATATTCTAAGTATAAAGAAAAATATATGCTGTGCCCAAGTCTCATTAGTTCAGTAAGAGTCACATAGTAATCTAGAACATGCACTGCAAGGAGAGCCAAGTGTAAAAGATTAAGGAAGAAGGATGCAGCAGGATTACTAAAGGAAACCAGGCATTTATCGTTCTCTAGCAGATGTTCTTGCAACGCAACATGATGTGGTGCAAAATATGAGAAATGCATAGTGTGAGCTGGGAGTGACAAAATTCGTAAGAGGTTATTCAAATGCCAGCTTATCAACAAAAACAGCCAATGATTAATAAATAAAATATGGGTGGGACAGCATTTATAGATATTCACGTTCCTCTGTCAATGACTAGATGCTGTGTGTTCACCTGCCAAAACAAAAAACAGCGTCAGTGCAGCTGAATAAATACCACACACACACACACACACACACACACACACACACACACACTCACATGCATACATGTGCACTTTCACAGTCCACTGAAGCAGAACAAGTAAACTTTCTTAGTTTTCTTATCCTGATAATTTGATAACCTAGAATTATTTTTATAAGACTTGTACTCCCAAGATGGACCGTTTTATCTTTTTACATTATCCTGTGAAGTGCAGGGGAACACCAATCACTTAATATTAACTCTGATATCACTGCACCTCAGAAAAGGGGGGGATTCTATGAGATACATAAATTTCTAATTTGGTATTTGTTTCTCTCATTCTCTATTCTGAGAAGTCAGCTTACCCTGCTTGAACTAATAGTGAGAACCCTTCAGTGAAGCACACAAAAGAGGTAACAAGAATTCCAAGTCAAAAGGTTATAACTATTGAGTAAGGAAATAAGTATCAATTAGATTTCCTTTGTACAGGGTCAGTGGGCTAAAAGACAGCTCACTGCTGGATGATGTCCGAGGGGGGCAAAAGGTCATTACCACATACCATAGCTCTCAAATTCTTAGCTCAAGTAAACTGGACAAAGCCAAAAATGATGGGCGGGACAAAGGACCAAAAATTGGGACAAATTTTAAATGTTGCCCTTATAAACTTAGAAAGTTCCAAGTATAAAAGGTTCTATATTACTGTGATGCCCCTGCACTGGCCCAGTAATCAAGGAGCTTCAAACCGCACCACTGGCAACAGTGAGAGACGTACACACCGGGAGGATGACAAGTACACACACACAGTAAAGTGCAATTTCCCTTAAGAACACATAAGATCACAGTCAGTCTGGGGCTGGTTTCTCTCTCTTTCTCCAGATCCCCAATAAGACTCCCCACTGGCACAGCTATAGGATTGAGATCTCAGCTGAGTGGCCAAGCTAAGACCTCCAGCACCCTCTCTGTCCAACCAGTGCTTCGTGTCCCTGCCCAAGTAGCTGACACACACACACTTTGAGATTTGATTTATATACAAGCACACACACACACACACACACACACACACACACACACACACACACACCTGGGGAAGTCTGGCACAGGTTTACTAGCTATGCCCCCTTTTATACAGACTATAAGGTAGTCCCAGCTGCCAGCTGCCACCAGCCAACTCTTTATCAGCTACTTAAGGCCCTTAACAAAGGGTGTCCAATCCTACTGTGTAATGTTACTAATAATCCAAATGGTAGTCTGACCAAGAGCAAGGCTATTTAGGAGTGGCCTGTACAATGTCACCAAATACATATGCAAGTACCCTGAGAGCTTAAATATGTTTCACAAATATCAGCCACAAAGATAGGTTTAAATATGTTTAATAATAAATAATAAAAGAACAAGACAATACTCAGTAACTCAACACAGTAACTTCAGAGTTCAAAATCACAGAAAATATTTTAAAACAACATTGCAGGACAGTCTCAAATAAATACAGAAAACAGCTAAACTAATGTTTACTATATTTCTATCTATATCTAAAAAGAATTACTATGCCCTAAAGACCTACTTACAGAGCAAGGCAAGAGCAGATGGTGATGAGTGAATATTCTTGCTAGGTCAAAGACAAAATACAAAATGTCCAGTCTCCCTCTGAGAGAGTTCTTAAATCAGTATCAAATATCACTGCTGGGTTAGCTTGGATGACATCTCTTTTATCACCTGACTTTAGTTCCCAAGCTAAACCAGAAACTAACAGAATTTCACATTTCTGTGTTAAAAATACATATCTCTCAGATGTTTGCTCAGAACTTGGAAGTCGTAAAACAATAAAACACTCTACATTTTAAACCTAGTAATTAATTCTCTCCAAGACAATACAAAAAAAACTTCTAGCTCTAGACATTGTGTCTGCTACACTGAAACTGAGATAACTTCTCTTGTTCATGGCCCAGCTATAAAGTAACTTAACCTCAACTATTCTTAAGTTTTGCAAGTTAACCTTTTTATGTTCTATTTTCTACTGTTAAAACATACATTTGCACAGGTATATACTTTATATGCATTTCTGTTCTAAGTAACCAGGGTATGCTGTGGTTACATCTTAGCTCAGTACATAACATACAGTTCTGTATAAATCATATCAATATTCACAAATGACATAGAATCATTTACAAAATTCCAGATAGCTGGACTGGCATTGCCACAATTACTATGCATTTTCTGAAGGATTTGAATTTGGAATCTCAAACATATGTCATTATTTAGTGACTTAAATCTTCAGTGATTTGTCAGAAAGCCACAAATTCTATGAGCTGCAACAAAAAAATAGAAGCCAAAAATCTGGACAGCTGAGAGGTAGGCTACATGCTGAGACTAACAGGACTGCAGTGGTGGGTGAAGGCAAAACCTCTTAGCATACTCTATCATAGTTTTCCAAAGCAGAAAAGAAACAGGCAAGGCTATAATAATAACATGCCATGGAGAGCTGATTAACCCAAGTATAATACAATGCAGTGATCTATGAATAAAGCTTGTTGCCCGAACAGTAGATTCTGTCACTGTGGGGAAGCTAGATGTCAGGCAGTGGTTGTCACTAATGCTACAGAGTTAAGAGATAGCTATGACAAGCTGTGTAAACTATGAGGTTTTGCATGTTCTCACTACATCAATGAGCATTTCCTTAAACATTCTGATTTTTTTTGCCATCTGCTAAAAACATGATATTAGTGACTTCTCTAAGTTATCCCTGTATGTAATCCTTACTGTTGCCCTTATGACCTGGGATATGGGTGGAAAAGATCTGCATGTTTTACTCCATTACCTAGTTTAATACTTACCTACCTTTTCTTAGTGTCACTGGCTCAGGATAAGCAAGCACACTTGTCTTTGATGCTAGAAGATCAGAAGGCTGTGGGTTCTATACCCACACCAAATGATTGGATTAATTTCCATTGCTGACACTGCAATGCATCACAAGGGAGATGCTGTACTCCTGAGTGTGCCATCCTTAGGATCAGATGTTAACCCTTGGTTCCATCTGCTTTAGCTGGTGATAGCTCATGTGATGTAAAAGATCCCACAGCTCTTATCAAAAAGAGTAGGGAAAACTTGCCCCTGCCCTCTGATAATGTCCCATACTGTCTATAAATACCTCCTCAGGTCTCCCCCTGAAAGAAGCTACTAGCCTAGTAGGATTAACCTGGTCTCAAATGATAAATAAATCAAAATACACTTTCAGAAATAGTTATAAGTGGGTGATGTGTGAGCAGTGTCATCTCTAAGGACAGGCTGGAGGTAATTACTGTTGTTGTTGTGCATTCTTAGGAAGTTAACCAGTTTTATATGGTTTTGTGGAAGTACATTCACTGTAACAAGGTATGATAATTAAATGGGTAAGAACCTGTAGCAGAGAATGCAAGTACTCAGGATGACTGGAAGCCCATGATGATAGAAAGGGGTGGTATGAGACAAGATTAGAAGTTATTCATGTTCTGTCTGACTCCGCTGTCTTCCCACACCATTAAATGCAGCTCTCATGACTCACCTTTCCTTTCCTTTCTGGCATCTGAGGACATTGTGCATAAGATATTTGAGCTGAGGGTTGTAATGAGTCAAAACATATTAGTAGGTTTCATGTTTAAAATGAGCCTGCTGCTTTGCAGCATGGTCTCTGGGTATTATTAGTAGCACCTCTCAAAGACATTGGTGTGTACTATGTTCTTAACTTACAAATATACCTTATATTTATTTATTTAAGGTTTATTTATCAGTGAAGAACAATGATTCTCCTAGACCATTTTTAGGCTGAGCAACGCTGAAATGCAATGAAAGAAACAGTAAACTTTAATCAATCTTATTGCAACTGTCGTAATGTGAGAGCAGGAATGCAGGGAGGTATAAGGCAAGATAATGATAGCATCAATGAACACAATCATATGAAGGTGTGATACATGAATTCAGCCATCGAAACAGGTATGAAAAGTACTGGTAAACTGTTATGGCATCATAGTATAATGTTTCTATGAATACAATTACATCCAGAGAGAAAATTGTTTATGTTTTATACAAATATTCTACAACATTCCCCCACCCGCTTACACAAAACCTCTTCTTCCATTTCTACTATCGACTGAATCCTCAAAAACTCCCCTAAACTCTTCCACAGCCCCTGTAACATACCAGGTACCTTAAGTGATCATCTTCCCACCACTATCCAAAGACACATTACTCAATTACCCAAAACACACTCCTACAGAAACTGCCGTAAACTCTCTAATTTTAATGCCAACTTATTTAACTTTGTACTATCTAGCTTCAGTTGGTCCTTCCTTAGGCAACTCCCTCTCAGTAAAGCAGTGCTAAAATTTAACCACATTTTCCTAGAAACTCTCAACTCCTTCGCCCCCTCCAGAAGAATTAGAAGTAAAGTTAATTACGCCCCCTGGCTATCTAAAGAAACCAGATCTCTCATGCACAGAAGAGACAGTGCTTGGAAAGCCTGGGCAAAATCCAAGTCATCACCGCTGTTCCAAACCTACAGCAAACTCAGGAATCTTGTCAAAAAACAAATTGACAGTGATAAAAAACCTACTACACCTCTCCCCAACAAAACTGTAAATGCAATTCACATAAATACTGGACTACCCTTGACAAACTTCTCCAGGCTGGTCACCCTTCATCTTCCTCTCCTTCCCAAATGACACTCCAATTGAAACCGTTACCTTTCTCAACAATCACTTCATTGATACTGTCCAAAAACTCACACACACTAACCACAACACTAACACCCCTTCTAACCCTCCCAACCCACTTAATAAAAACATGTTTACTCTTCAGCCTGTTTCTACTGCTTACATAAAATCACTTCTGCTCAAGCTCAAACCCTGCTCTTCCTCTTCAGACAACCTCCCCCCTCTCTTCCTCAAAATAGCTGCTGATTCCATAGCCTTCCCCATATCCATACAAATCAATAGATCCATTCAAGAAGCCACAGTCCCTGACATTTGGAAATCCTTCTTCACCATCCCTCTGTATAAAGGGGGAAATTCTACTGACCCATCTAACTACAGACCCATAACCATTCTTTCCACTTTATCAAAAATACTTGAAAAATGCATCCATAACCAGCTACTAAACTTTCTCCTACAGGAAAACCTCCTTACACCCACTCAGCATGTTTTTGGCCATTCCACAGCGCAACCATTGCCTTCCTATCTTTTATACATAAAGTAGCACAGACTAGAGATAACAACCAACTCATATCCTGACTTTTCCACGACCCCTTCAAAGCCTTTGACACTCTCTCTCACTCTATTCTTCTATCTAAACTTGATAACCTCAATCATCCCTCCTTCACTTCAATGCTTCACTAGTTACCCTTCTAATAGGCAACAATCTGTCAGACAGCTGTTCTCTTGCTCTCCATCTCTTCCCATCACATCTGGTGTACCCCAAAGTTCCATCCTGGGTCCCCTCCTGTTTAACATTTTCACAAATGATCTTCACACATCCTGCAAACAATCCTCCCTAATACAAAACACTGATAATTCCACACTTGTCTCCATTTCCAATAACATCTCAGATCTCCATGCACTGACTCAAGACACCTTTCTATCCACTGAAGAATGTCTGTCTGATAATCAACTCATCTTAACCCCCCCCCCAATAAAAACTCCTGCTCTTTCTCCCTCGCTCACTCACTCAACATAAATCTACCTTTCTCATCACATCCTCCAATAAGATCATCATACAATCTGAACCTCAGACTAAGCTCCTAGGTACCATCATAGATGATGAGCTCAAATTTAACTTACATATCTTGCAAAGCATAAACACAACCCACCAAAAACTAGGTCTCCTATACCATGATAGAATTTCTAACTCCCAATGCTAGACTCTCCCTGGCTCATGCTCTCCTCCTCCTCCCCTCCCTCCTCTATGCCACCCACATCCTTACTAATGTACAGGTTATAACCATGTCCAAACTCCAACAAACCTATCACAAGGTAACTAGATTTGCCACATACTCCCCTCACAACTCTCACCACTGTCTTGCACTCAGCTCTCTACAATGACTTAAATTCCCACAACAACTCCTACAATAACAGTTAAAAATCTTACACTCTGTAGTATACGAACCATCTGCCTGCCCAGCCCTCTCCTCTCTGGTATACTCCTACACCCCTACACGTACTCTCTGCACCTCCAACCAGCATGAAAAGTTGTCCCTGTCAAGCCCCTACCTAATCCACTACTATGCTGTATGTCTTTTTTCACTCCCTCTACACTGACTTTCAGCTTCAAAACCTCCTAACTTTTCCCCTTCACCCTTTGTCCTACTCTGGGAATAAACCCCTAGGGTTTATTACTCCTCCACATGTACATATGCACACACTGCTGGCTCTTCTATTCAGTTCTCTCTTCTCTCTGTAATCTTTGGAAAACCCAACTGAATACTCTGTCAGTATTAAAAAAATATATTTTTGTTATCATGTTATAGTACTTTATCTCTTCTGTATATTAGGAACTTATCTAATATCATTTCTCTATATATGCCTGTAACATTTATTCTGTAACTTGTCGGTACCGGAGCTTTTCTCCTCAGGTCTCCACTGAAAATGGGTTTTTAACCCAGTTGTTCTAACCCAGTTAACAAATGTCAAGTAAATAAATAAGCTGTTGGACACAGGATGTGAGGTATGAGTCAGATACGTAAGCGGAACAGAGTAATACAAGAGAGAGAAAAAGAAAATAAAAGAAGGTTTGTGGGACATGTTTACTGGTAAGCCAGGGTGCACCTACCTGAGTAAACATGGTGTTGTGTAGACACTGGGCTACAATGGACCATCAAACAGGGCCCTTATAGTGTGCCTGAGTAAGTTAAGCAGACCATGAGAGAGGAATACAGGGGATGTTGGATTTGGGATTAATTTAGGAGTCCAATAGTGTACTTCTGTTTTAGCATGTCCTATTAACAAATATAGGCTAATAAACAAACTTATTGTTTTTTTTATTTCAAGGAATAGCATATATTCCTGACAACTAAGCCAAAATAATTTTAAATCCAAGAAACAAGTGGAGGAAGGGATATATGTTAGAGAAGGTCACCAGCCAAGGGGCCCCACCACAATGGTCCAGACTGTGACCTGTAATTCCTAGGGCCAGCCATGACTAGGACAGAGTACAAAATAAACACTGTCTCTCTCTCTCTCTCTCTCTCTCTCTCTCAGACACACACACACACACACATATATATAAATAGTCTAATTTGCACTTGAAACTGCAGAAACAAATGCATGTCTTTGTAGTTCTGAACATTGCTGTTACTTGTCTGTGGATCAGTCCATTCCATGTGTTTCCTTTATGGCTGTTTTTATTATTTTCATTAATGGTTTGTGCTACTGCTCAGTGCCTCTCCTCCACTACCATTTTTTTCTCCTACAGAGTTTATGTCTTTCGGCTTTTTCCGGTTAGGAGTCGCCACAGCGGAACTCCGGTCCACTCATGATTGGCAGTGGATTTTACGGTGCCGAGTTGGCAGCCTTACGCCCAACCTTCAACGAAGGCACGCCCATTCACGCTCGCACCTACCTGCATGTCCTTAATGTCATTGACCACGGGAAGGACATGCAGATTCCACACAGAAGGTGCTCCAGCCGAGAATCGAATGAGAGAACCTCTTGCTGTAAGGTGACAATACTGCATCACCGCGGCTTATAAATAAAACCATAATTATGATTACCATCAGTTCTACAGACTGATTTTGTGGAACCTGCAGTACTGGTTGCAAGTAACTAAAAAGGTCCTGTTTCAGCAGGAGGAGTGGGAAATTTGACTATTTCTTGTATTTAAGTAAAAAGAATGGTTTTGGAGTGAGTGAATGTGCTGTCTGTTGGACTGAGTTAAGAAATTAACTGTTGTTTAGTATTATGGAGAAAAGGCTGTATGCATTCCTTCTCACAGTCAAGAAAGTGATAAGTTGTACTGTGTCACAGTGGTGGTGGCATGTAAATTAAAATCAATTTTAAAATAAGTCATAATAATTATGACCTTATTTTAAGTTGGATATTTCTTTACCTATTATCACTAAATTTATATAAGTTGATTTTTTCAGGGTTGTTGTCATTAAATTAGCAAAATGAGGAAAAAATGAATTCAGTTGTCCATAGATTGGTCTGTTCTGGAGTCAATTTTAAAATTCCTAGACACATACCTGCTGGTCCCAGAACAGTGAGCCTAAATGTGTAAAATGGACTTTATATATATTAAGTTCAAGATCGATATACCTGCAGTGGTCTTGGAGTTAGTGCAAGGGGACAGATAACAATTTAGTAAGAGAACAGTTAGTTTTGATGCTTGTTCTTTTTTAGATTTCATACTTGTTTTTTGTAAATTTAAGACTTACTGTTACTGATCGGAAAGTTATATTAGGGAGACATGTTTGGAAAATAAAGACTCTGGTTGCCTGAGAGGTTTCTACTACTTAAAACTTTTTTGCGTCTGGGATGGTTTGTGTACATATGCATATTTGTGTCTCTGTGCATCAGAACACTTGTCAGAATGAGTCAGTTGGTAACATCCTTTGATATAGTTTTACTATGTGGCTACTGGGCAAGTAAAGGTGAGCTTGAGCTAATGCCACCAGGAAAGGAGACAGTTAAGCCCACAGCATTGGAAACATCTACCAGTGAGTGGGTGGATAAATCATCTACTTGCAGTGGCTGGATTGGCTAGTGCTGACACGCAGCTCCCATTTGCAGTGCCAAGAAAATGAAGAAGCACATATGGGAGCATGTAACGCTTAATCAGCCTGAATAGGAAGTGATTGTGAGTCATTAGGCCATGTTTACAAAGGAAGATAGGCCAAATATTCACCAAGGATATTCACACATCCAGGCTAGTTGCCCAACACAATGCATCTGAAATTCTACAGGTGCATGTAACATTAACTGTGTTGCAGGAATATTAACTGAACTGGAAGTTAGTCAGTGTTTGCTGAATTTTATTATTTGCTAGTAATTACAGGTGTGGGGGTAGCTACATCCTTTGATTTCCTGTCCTTGCCTATTTAAGTGGTAGAGTGTGAAATATTTTCTGCTTAAAAACCTCAGCTTTGGCCGGCTAAGAACTAGCTGTATTCAACTGGACGTATAAGAGAATTTAAGTACCTTTATCTGCACTGTTTTTTTCAAAAAATACAGTTATTAAATTGATTTTAACTGTGCTGCAAGAATATTAACTGAACTGGAAGTTAGTCAGTGTTTGCTGAATTTTATTATTTGCTAGTAATTACAGGTGTGGGGGTAGCCACATTCTTTGATTTCCTGTCCTTGCCTATTTAAGTGGTACAGTGGGAAATATTTTCTGCTTAAAAACCTCAGCTTTGACCGGCTAAGAACTAGCTGTATTCAACTGGACGTATAAGAGAATTTAAGTACCTTTATCTGCACTTTTTTTTTAAAAAAATACAGTATTTAAATTGATTTCAACTGTGTTGCAGGAATATTAACTGAACCGGAAGTTAGTCAGTGTTAGCTGAATTTTGTTATTTGCTAGTAATTACAGGTGTGGGGGTAGCCACATTCTTTGATTTTCTGTCCTTGCCTATTTAAGTGGTACAGTGTGAAATATATTCTGCTTAAAAACCTCAGCTTTGGCCGGCTAAGAACTAGCTGTATTCAACTGGATGTATACGAGAATTTAAGTACCTTTATCTGCACTTTTTTTTTCAAAAAATACAGTATTTAAATTGATTTTAACTGTGTTGCAGGAATATTAACTGAACTGGAAGTTAGTCAGTGTTTGCTGAATTTTGTTATTTGCTAGTAATTACAGGTGTGGGGGTAGCCACATTCTTTGATTTCCTGTTCTTGCCTATTTAAGTAGTACAGTGTGAAATATTTTCTGCTTAAAAACCTCAGCTTTGGCCGGCTAAGAACTAGCTGTATTCAACTGGACGTATAAGAGAATTTAAGTACCTTTATCTGCACTTTTTTTTCAAAAATACAGTATTTAAATTGATTTTAACTGTGTTGCAGGAATATTAACTGAACTGGAAGTTAGTCAGTGTTTGCTGAATTTTGTTATTTGCTAGTAATTACAGGTGTGGGGTAGCCACATCCTTTGATTTCCTGTCCTTGCCTATTTAAGTGGTACAGTGTGAAATATTTTCTGCTTAAACCCTCAGCTTTGGCCGGCTAAGAACTAGCTGTATTCAACTGGACGTATAAGAGAATTTAAGTACCTTTATCTGCACTTTTTTTCAAAAAATACAGTATTTAAATTGATTTTAACTGTGTTGCAGGAATATTAACTGAACTGGAAGTTAGTCAGTGTTTGCTGAATTTTGTTATTTGCTAGTAATTACAGGTGTGGGGGTAGCCACATTCTTTGATTTCCTGTCCTTGCCTATTTAAGTGGTACAGTGTGAAATATTTTCTGCTTAAAAACCTCAGCTTTGGCCGGCTAAGAACTAGCTGTATTCAACTGGATGTATAAGAGAATTTAAGTACCTTTATCTGCACTTTTTTTTCAAAAATACAGTATTTAAATTGATTTTAACTGTGTTGCAGGAATATTAACTGAACTGGAAGTTAGTCAGTGTTTGCTGAATTTTGTTATTTGCTAGTAATTACAGGTGTGGGGTAGCCACATTCTTTGATTTCCTGTCCTTGCCTATTTAAGTGGTACAGTGTGAAATATTTTCTGCTTAAAAACCTCAGCTTTGGCCGGCTAAGAACTAGCTGTATTCAACTGGACGTATAAGAGAATTTAAGTACCTTTATCTGCACTTTTTTTTCAAAAATACAGTATTTAAATTGATTTTAACTGTGTTGCAGGAATATTAACTGAACTGGAAGTTAGTCAGTGTTTGCTGAATTTTGTTATTTGCTAGTAATTACAGGTGTGGGGGTAGCCACATTCTTTGATTTCCTGTCCTTGCCTATTTAAGTGGTACAGTGTGAAATATTTTCTGCTTAAAACCTCAGCTTTGGCCGGCTAAGAACTAGCTGTATTCAACTGGATGTATAAGAGAATTTAAGTACCTTTATCTGCACTTTTTTTTCAAAAAATACAGTATTTAAATTGATTTTAACTGTGTTGCAGGAATATTAACTGAACTGGAAGTTAGTCAGTGTTTGCTGAATTTTGTTATTTGCTAGTAATTACAGGTGTGGGGGTAGCCACATTCTTTGATTTCCTGTCCTTGCCTATTTAAGTGGTACAGTGTGAAATATTTTCTGCTTAAAAACCTCAGCTTTGGCCGGCTAAGAACTAGCTGTATTCAACTGGATGTATAAGAGAATTTAAGTACCTTTATCTGCACTTTTTTTCAAAAAATACAGTATTTAAATTGATTTTAACTGTGTTGCAGGAATATTAACTGAACTGGAAGTTAGTCAGTGTTTGCTGAATTTTGTTATTTGCTAGTAATTACAGGTGTGGGGGTAGCCACATTCTTTGATTTCCTGTCCTTGCCTATTTAAGTGGTACAGTGTGAAATATTTTCTGCTTAAAACCTCAGCTTTGGCCGGCTAAGAACTAGCTGTATTCAACTGGACATATAAGAGAATTTAAGTACCTTTATCTGCACTTTTTTTTTCAAAAATACAGTATTTAAATTGATTTTAACTGTGTTGCAGGAATATTAACTGAACTGGAAGTTAGTCAGTGTTTGCTGAATTTTGTTATTTGCTAGTAATTACAGGTGTGGGGGTAGCCACATTCTTTGATTTCCTGTCCTTGCCTATTTAAGTGGTACAGTGTGAAATATTTTCTGCTTAAAAACCTCAGCTTTGGCCAGCTAAGAACTAGCTGTATTCAACTGGATGTATAAGAGAATTTAAGTACCTTTATCTGCACTTTTTTTTTCAAAAAATACAGTATTTAAATTGATTTTAACTGTGTTGAAGGAATATTAACTGAACTGGAAGTTAGTCAGTGTTTGCTGAATTTTGTTATTTGCTAGTAATTACAGGTGTGGGGGTAGCCACATTCTTTGATTTCCTGTCCTTGCCTATTTAAGTGGTACAGTGTGAAATATTTTCTGCTCAAAATCCTCAGCTTTGGCCGGCTAAGAACTAGCTGTATTCAACTGGACGTATAAGAGAATTTAAGTACCTTTATCTGCACTTTTTTTCAAAAATACAGTATTTAAATTGATTTTAACTGTGTTGCAGGAATATTAACTGAACTGGAAGTTAGTCAGTGTTTGCTGAATTTTGTTATTTGCTAGTAATTACAGATGTGGGGGTAGCCACATTCTTTGATTTCCTGTCCTTGCCTATTTAAGTGGTACAGTGTGAAATATTTTCTGCTTACAAACCTCAGCTTTGGCCGGCTAAGAACTAGCTGTATTCAACTGGACGTATAAGAGAATTTAAGTACCTTTATGTGCACTTTTTTTTCAAAAATACAGTATTTAAATTGATTTTAACTGTGTTGCAGGAATATTAACTGAACTGGAAGTTAGTCAGTGTTTGCTGAATTTTGTTATTTGCTAGTAATTACAGGTGTGGGGGTAGCCACATTCTTTGATTTCCTGTCCTTGCCTATTTAAGTGGTACAGTGTGAAATATATTCAGCTTAAAAACCTCAGCTTTGGCCGGCTAAGAACTAGCTGTATTCAACTGGACGTATAAGAGAATTTAAGTACCTTTATGTGCACTTTTTTTTCAAAAAATACAGTATTTAAATTGATTTTAACCGTGTTGCAGGAATATTAACTGAACTGGAAGTTAGTCAGTGTTTGCTGAATTTTGTTATTTGCTAGTAATTACAGGTGTGGGGGTAGCCACATTCTTTGATTTCCTGTCCTTGCCTATTTAAGTGGTACAGTGTGAAATATTTTCAGCTTAAAAACCTCAGCTTTGGCCGGCTAAGAACTAGCTGTATTCAACTGGACGTATAAGAGAATTTAAGTACCTTTATCTGCACTTTTTTTTCAAAAATACAGTATTTAAATTTTATTTAACTGTGTTGCAGGAATATTAACTGAACTGGAAGTTAGTCAGTATTTGCTGAATTTTGTTATTTGCTAGTAATTACAGGTGTGGGGGTAGCCACATTCTTTGATTTCCTGTCCTTGCCTATTTAAGTGGTACAGTGTGAAATATTTTCTGCTAAAAATCCTCAGCTTTGGCCGGCTAAGAACTAGCTGTATTCAACTGGACGTATAAGAGAATTTAAGTACCTTTATCTCCACTTTTTTTCTAAAAATACAGTATTTAAATTGATTTTAACTGTGTTGCAGGAATATTAACTGAACTGGAAGTTAGTCAGTGTTTGCTGAATTTTGTTATTTGCTAGTAATTACAGGTGTGGGGGTAGCCACATTCTTTGATTTCCTGTCCTTGTCTATTTAAGTGGTACAGTGTGAAATATTTTCTGCATAAAAACCTCAGCTTTGGCCGGCTAAGAACTAGCTGTATTCAACTGGATGTATAAGAGAATTTAAGTACCTTTATTTGCACTTTTTTTAAAAAAAATACAGTATTTAAATTGATTTTAACTGTGTTGCTGGAATATTAACTGAACTGGAAGTTAGTCAGTGTTTGCTGAATTTTGTTATTTGCTTGTAATTACAGGTGTGGGGGTAGCCACATTCTTTGATTTCCTGTCCTTGCCTATTTAAGTGGTACACTTTGAAATATTTTCTGCTTAAAAACCTCAGCTTTGGCCGGCTAAGAACTAGCTGTATTCAACTGGACGTATAAGAGAATTTAAGTACCTTTATCTGCACTTTTATTTTCAAAAAATACAGTATTTAAATTGATTTTAACTTTGTTGCAGGAATATTAACTGAACTGGAAGTTTTGACTCTGCTCTTCAGTTAGTCCCACCCACCCTCCCTGTTTTTGTTTTGGTGTTAATTTTAGTGGCCTTGAAACTGCCCGCCCCTCTTGTAAATTTGTGTTTGGATACTCCTTCTTGGCCCATCTCATTTGCTCACTCAACTGAGTGCAGTGAGATCATATTCTGATTTCAGGCACTCCTACTGTGTACAAAGAGAGCGTCTGGGAAAGAAAAAATAAATTTATGCTTGTTTCCTGCCTTTCCTGTTAAGTGGTATAGACTGTTTGTATGCTTCTGAGCCCCCAAGCCCTTCTGTGTTGGAGGGAAGCCTTCTAGCTTAGTTTTTTTTTTTCTTACAACTAGCCAGTTTTCTAGTTTCAGCACTCAAATCTGTTTCTTTGATCTCAGCACTTGTTCAGAAAAAAAAAATTCATCTGCTTTTACTGTACTTGTGTTTCTACCTACTTTATTTTACTTTTGCATCATCTTAAAAGTACTCAATTGTATTTATTACTGCTTGGTGTAACTCATTCTAAGCCTTTTGTTTTAAACACTTGGGCTTCGGACCAGTTGTTTTGCACTGAGAGGGTTTGTGGTCTGCACTGTAGTGGCAGAACAGGTAGCTTACATCCTTCTAGGTTGGGAACTGCTGATTGAGGGCTCAGTGTCTGTTATTCTAAAAGTGTATTAATTCTGGTTTAAGCACTTGGGCTTTCAGGCCAGTTATTTTACATTAAGAGGATTCGTGGTCTGCACTCTTGTGGGAGGAGTGGCTGGACTCTGCCCTTCTGAGCTGGGAATTTCTGGTTAAAGGCTTATAGTGCATGCATATCTGAACTGCTTCTTACTGAAGTTGGTGCACCTTGTTTGCTGTGGCATAGACTGGATTCGGGCCTGCTGGATCTAGCTTTGTTTGTGTAACTTGAGCACTAATCCATGCATTCTCTAAAGTATTCAATTGTATTTATTACTGCTTGGTAGTAAATTGATTAAAGTGTAGCTATCATTCTAAGTCTTTTGGATTAAGCACTTGGGCTTCAGACCAGTTGTTTTACATTAGGAAGGTTTGTGGCATGCACTGTGGTGGCAGGACAGGTAGCTTTCATCCTTCTAAGTTGGGAACTGCTGATTGAGAGCCCATTGTCTGTTATTCTTAAAGTGTATTAGTTCTGGTTTAAGCACTTGGGCTTCAGGCCAGTTATTTTACATTAAGAAGGTTCGTGGTCTGCACTCTTGTGGGAGAAGAGGCTGGACTCTGCCCTTCTGAGCTGGGAATTTCTGGTTAAAGGTTTATAGTGCCTGAATATTTGAACTGTATCTTACTGAAATTGGTACACCTTGTTTGCTGTAGCATAGACTAGATCCAGGCCTGCTGAATCTAGCTTTGTTTATATGCTTGTTTGTTTGCTTATTATTTCCCTGGAATGCTAATTCCACCTAATACACAGCTTCTCAGCACTTCTGTGGATCACTAGTGATATCTGCATTGCTTACTGTACTTATTTCCTTGTTTCACTTGAAAGAAAGTTACTGTTTGTCATTTTTGCATTTATGTTACCTGTAACACATTGCACTTAAGTTACCTGGCACTTGCTCACTAAAGCAATTATATAAGTCAGCACTAAAAATTAAAAGCACTACACCCTCACTCCCCACTGGCCCTTGTTTTCAATTATAAAGGAATTCCCGATATTATTCTGGCATGTCCAAAGGTCAGTTGTCAATCTCCTCTCTGGTCCAGCTGGTGAATCTGGGAATCTTGAGGCAATGTTACAACTGCCTCATGTACACAGACAACCTTCTCCTCCTCCCAACAAATTCCAACACATGTGAGAGAAGCAACCATATAGCCAAACTGGAGGCTAAGCTCTCTCAACTCAGTACTGGCATAACCAGTCAGGAGGAGATAGAAACCACACTCACTACAATTCCAGTCTCACATAGACCTACCACGACAGCAAACCAAACACATAATCACACAAAAACATACTCGGAGGCTCTAAATAAAGATCTGCCTAAGCAGCAGAGACCTCCAAAGCAGACACCCAAGCAACCGCTACCCCAAAACAAAACACGTGCAACACATATCTCACAAAACCAGTGTGCCGAACAGTCACAGCCCTTAAGACTAAACAACACACCTGATACACTTGTAATAGGTGACTCTATCGTCAGGCACACTGACGTCCCACTCACCAGGCTGAACAAGGAGAGGGTCACGGTGAGCAGCCTGTCGGGCGCTAGGATCCACCACAAAACACAAGCACTCAGGTCACTCCAAGGCAAGTACAAATATGACTCAGTCATTGTCCATGCTGGTGTGAATGACCTGAGACGTACCTCCCTGGACTACATGAAAAGAGACATAGAGGAGCTCTCTGAGCATGTAGCCCAGGCCGGTATGACCCTGAACTTGAGTAGCATCTTACCCTCACCAAGAATCATGCCACAATATGAAGACAAGATGATCAATTTCAACAATTGGCTTAAGTACTGGTGTCATTCAAAGGGGATCCAATGCCTGTCAGCTTGGGATGATATGCTCGACAAGCCACGATGCTTCGCTAGGGACGGCTTGCACCTGTCACCCTGGGCTTTTGGATATTGGCAAAGGCTCTTGCTACCCCATAGTGCCTTTTTAGGCAAGGCTCAAAAGACAAACCCACCTCCATAGGTATCACAAGGGATAAGAAACTAAGAGTAATGCTACTCAATGCCAGAAGTCTAAACCTCAAGATGCACTTTTCGAAACTCTCCTTAGCATGGAGAACATTGATATCTGTGCAATAACAGAAACCTGGTTCAGGGCTCCCGAGAGCACCCCAGCACTACCAGGTTATACCTCATACCATGCTTTTGGCCCCAAAACTTGGACGAACCACAAAAGGAGGGGGAGTATCGATATTCATCAAAGATACCCACACCTCCAGGTTGGTGGCAAAGCACGAAGCATCAGAGACTATCCATGTGCAACTAACAGTGGGTAAAACTGCCTTCCAGTTTATAGCCTACTACAGACCACCCTCCCAAACCCAGGAACCCCACTCAGCCTTCCTGAGAACACTGGAAAATATGAAGGTCTCTCCAAACACCATTATATTGGGTGACTTCAACTACCCAAACATAGACTGGGAGCATTACTCTAGCTCCAACACCCTAGCCCAAAGGTTCCTAGAATTTATAAACTCAAATGCTATGGAACAACTTGTTACCACTCCCACAAGAGGGGAAAACATACTGGACCTGATCATCACCAACATGGGGACTCTATGCTCCAGACCAGAAGTGTATCCCTCACTGGTAAGATCAGACCATAAACTAATCTCACTGGATATTCACATCCCGACCCCACCCCCTGCCCAGAAAACCACAGTGAAAAACTTCACTAAAGCAAATTTCACACTCCTCAAAACTGAGGTGGAATAATTCAAAGCCCCTGGGCCTGTGGAAAATACGGCCCAGACCACAGAATCCTTTATAAACGCATTCTATGAACACCTTCAGGAATGCATGGATCATGCGATCCCAAATAAAACCAAGACCCAATCCTCCAAAGGCAGATGTCCTGTCTGGTGGACCCCAGCCATAAACAAACTATACAATAGAAGGAGGAAGCTACTAAATGATAGAGCAAAATCTCAAAAAGGGAAGGCATCACTGATCAGTATTAGCAAAAAACTGCGGGCACTCATAAAATTGTCTAAGGCCAGCTTCGAGAGAAAAATTGCACAGGACACTAAGGATAATCACAAGGCTTTCTTTAGTTATGTTAGGAACCTGGGTGGTAATTCCCAGATATGCTCAGAATTAGTCCAAAATGACAAAAAATACACCGAACCCACAGACATTGCCAACATCCAGGCTGACAGGTTCAGCGCAAACTTCTCCCCCCCCCCCCCACCAAAAGGGCAAATATCTATCCCAGCAAAGTGCTGCCCCCCTGACATCTCAGATGCTCAGGTAAGAGCCGCCCTCTCCAAAGCAAAAAACACAGCATCAATGGGACCAGACGGTGTCCCGGGCTGCGTCCTACATGAACTCCAAGAAGAGCTAAACCCAAACAGAAAACTACTGTTCAATCTCAGCCTTACTACAGGATATGTGTCCAAAGAGTGGCGTACAGCAACAGTGGTCCCTCTCCATAAAGGTGGTGCCTCAATGGATCCTGGAAACTATCGCCCCATAAGCCTGACTAGCTTGGTCTGCAAAGCTATGGAAAGGATCATCATGGACCTCATAAATAAAGATATTGGGGACCCACAGACACTGGATCCTACCCAGTTCGGCTTTGTTAAGGGCACATCCTGCCTCTTAAACCTGGTTGATTTCTTTGAAACAGTCACCAAGGCCATTGACGAGGGGAAGGTGGTCCACACAGCCTACCTGGACCTCGCAAAAGCCTTCGATACAATACCCCACTCGGGCATTATAGATAAGCTCACCAGCTTAAATATAAACCCCTATGTCACTAGATGGCTTGCAAACTGGCTCAAGGACAGAACCCACATTGTTAGAATTGCTGGAGCCATGTCAGACTCCAAACCAGTTACAAGTGGTGTCCCACAAGTCTCAGTCCTGGGACCTCTCTTGTTCGGTATATATTTCTCAGAGGTACAGGCCAACACGGAAGGACTGTGGCTGACCAAATTCGCAGATGACTGCAAACTGGGCGCCATAATCGACTCTCCAGCTGACACAAGCATCCTCCAAAAGGGCCTCATAGAAACAGACAACTGGTGCCAGAGCCATGGCCTCAAGCTAAATGCCAAAAAGTGTATAGTCATCCCCTTTGGCAAAAACAAAGTGCCCACAAATTACCACATAGGTGGTAATCCATTAAGTACAGAAGAAGTAATTAGGGACCTGGGGACCCAAGTTGATAGCAATCTCTCATTTGACAACCACGTGGCCAAAGTGGTTAGAAAAACATTTTATATAGCCCACCTAATCATGAAGGGATTCACATCTAGATCAGAGGAGGTCATCGTGCCTCTTTACTCATCCCTCATCAGGCCCATAATTGAGTACAATGCCCCTTTTGGGATGTACCTTACCAGACACCTGCAGCAACTGGAAAGACCCCAAAAGTACCTCACCAAGAGGATCAAAGGGCTCAAACAGATGCCATATGCTGCCCGGTTAAAGAAACTCCAGCTCTACTCAGTGGCATACCGCCTGTTCAGAGGCGATCTGCACCTGACGTATAAAGCCATGTCCAACCCGGAATTAATGGACATGCTGCACCTCAGAAAATCCAAATCCCATCAAGCTACACGCTCAAAAGACTTGAACCTCAGCACTGAAATAAATAGGACATGCTGGAGGGACAGATTTATAACCCAGAGGCTCCCTTCACTCTGGAATAAAATCCCAGTCCAGGTTAGGCAGAGTCCTTCATTGACTCTCTTCAGGAGGAATCTTGATGAGTGGATGGGAGATCGTAGGTTTACCCCGGGTATCACGTCTGTGTCACTGTTAGACAGAGGCACAGTATACTAACCTCAAAAAAGGGCATAGCAAAATAAATTTAAAATGGGTGGCAAAAGCCAAACACATTCTGGCTAGGCTTATAAATGCCCTAGGGCAGATAGCCTAGTATGAACCTATGAACCTATGAGTGGTTGTTAGGGTAAATAAGTTATGAGGGAGGAGGATGGAATACTAGAGTGAGGTAATTGTTGGGGTGGAGTTGGTGGAATGAGAAAGTGGATGTGATAGGTCGGTATGGGGTAGGTAGGGAAGGGGGTGTGTGCAGAAGGGGATAGCTATAAATGTAATTGAAGTCGGGATGGGAATGGTGATAGGGTAGGGGAGCGCAGTGAGCCTGAACATAAGCGAGGGCGAATGGAACGGGGTTACACCTTGAGAGACTGGATAAACACCAAGAAGAAAAAAATAATCAGAGAAGCAAGAATGGCAAAAAGTGAGCAGAAGGAAGCAGGAGGAGAAGGAAGAGAAGGCTGGAGAGATGTACTGTGTATGCCTTAGGATAAGGGCAATAGTATCAACAGAGTAGGGAAACAGTGTTGGGCAGAGAGGGTAGATTATGAGAGGGATACAAAGATATGCAAGGGAAGGGCAGCAGTAAAAGGGGGTAGAATAGGAAAGGAAGTTTGGCCTACAAGAGAGATTGTAAAGTTATAAGAGGTGAGAGCTGCAGGATAGTCTTTTTAGAGTGGATTTGGCAGTAGAGGGCAAATGGTGGGGGGAGGAAAGCAGGGTAGGTATGGCAGACAAGTTGTAGATAGGGAATAGAAAATGGTGATGTGCAAGCTGCATTCAGCTGTGGAAGAGCACTACAAGATATTATGATGTAAATCCAATATTACAAACCTAGATTGGATGTACATTAACTTATGCAGTATAGTTGAGAAGCTCATCCACAAGGACAATATGTCAGGTAAGTCCAGGCAGATAGTTCTGTGGGCTTGCATTTATGAGTACTGTTAACTTGAAAAAGACAGAGAAGAGAAAGAGGGTTAGGAATATAAGGGGGTAAGGAAGTACTATACAGCTGGAAAAGAGAGTTTGTGTGTATGAAAGGGGGGTAAGCAGTAAGTGAGAGTGAGCGTGAGCGAGAGGAAATGTTTGCAAGTGGGAGCTATGTATGGTAGGAGATTAGCATTACGGTTGCTTGGGGGCCCTGAAAGTATGAGTGAAAATGTGTGGATAGAAGTTGGGTAGAGAGGGAGGTATGAAGACAAAGTGTGCAGAGAGTGTGGATAGCTGCAGGGATTAAGGAGATAAAACTGAGCAGTGATAGTGCAATATATGAAACAGCAATTCATAAGTAAAGCACAAACAATTCAGGTAGACTGCGTAAATGTGACTAGTACAGGTCAGAAAAAAATATACAATACAACAACACAATCAGTTCAGCTGCAATCTAAGTAATAGGGTAAGCAGAAGGTGTTAAATAAAATTAAGAATTCAATACACAGGAGGTTCAGATTCAAAAGTTTACTAGTGTACACCAGGAGGCAAAAAACGTACAAGTACAGAATTTTGTCTGACATGAAACAGGAAGCACACAATTTTATATAGGTTTAACATTTAAGCTATGCCCACCTTACTGACGTGATATGTCACAGGGCATCTACATCACTTTAGCTTACAGTTCTTTATTCATTAAATCTGCTGATGCTGTATATTTTAAAAAACTTTTCCTCTAGATACAATACGGCCTTGCTATCCAGCTGGTCAGTCATAATGTCTTTCTGTAAAGTTACTTGTTCAAGGTTTTATATCAGTTCAAATACAATAGCAGCTCCAGTCTTTTAATACACGTCTTTGTTCTCTGTTACACTTTCTCACACAGCTGCGTGCTATCTTAGTTACACATATACAAGGCCAAATCATTCCAACAGGAAAGAGCAGAAGATTTCATTATTTCACACATTTAATTTCCTGACCCAGCAGATAATCACTTGTGAAAAGCATAAACATTAAAACGTGCTAAGCTAGCATTCTGCCAGGGTCAGAGATCAGCTTTGCTTCAAGCCACACTGCAGTTTCAAAACTACTTACATTTACACATGAATTAATTGTACTGTTATATGATTAATAGAATAAAATGCATTATATACTACTTTGCTTTTAAACTAGCATTTCTCATATATTTAAATACACATTTCTCTAACATTTTCCCCCCTATTAATACTTTTTATTCTATTTTGAAGTATGCGTAGTGTCATTTCATCTCCTAGCCTTTTCCACTTAGGATTTTCAGCTAGGTGAGTCATTCAATCTATACTTCAGAAAGAGCGTCATCTGAGATCAATCTTTCAATCTCAATATCTTGGTAAAAAGTTTCAGTAACAGATACATCAATAAAATCTTTGATTAATCTTTTCATGCAGGGAATTCCACAGCAAACACATGCTCCTATTAGGAGTATACCCACACAAATGGCAATCAGAATATTCATTAGGATGGAACCCCACCCCCCCCAAATAGATTCTGGAAAAAGTCCGTTAGTGGGTTTGGGCCTGGTTCAGTCATGGCTGATACTTGCTGAATTACCTCTAGGTGGTTATTAATCTTATGACGATTGTCAGGAATATAAGCACAGCATTCTTCTTTGATAAGCGCGCACGTACCACCTCTCGCCGCTAGGGTGAAGTCAAGAGCCATCCGATTTTGTAGCACAACAGTTCTCATTGCATTCAGTTCATCAGTCACCAGTTCTAGGGCAGAAAAAGTTGCATTACTCATTACTTTGAGGAGTTTCGACAACTTCCTCAGCTCCCAGATCGATTTGACTGCTCCATAGGCTGGGAATATTCCTGCCCAGTATATAACACTGTCACTCAAGTCCATATGAGTCAATTCACTTTTGTCTTTTACTGAATTATGGTCTTTCCAGCCAGCTTCGATCTTTCCAACTGGATTCACAGGTTTTTTAACTGGACCTTTGGATTTTAGGGCTGTTTCTCTTACGTTTCGTATCTTACCCAAAGGTAATTCTGCAGTATGTCTTATTGCCAGAACCAAGTAACCCAAAAAACAACTGCCGGACCAATTCTCAGGTAACCATTTATATGCCTTTTTCCCACAAATAAAATAACAGTTGTCTACTTTAGTACTAATACGCATCAGCCCTGCATGAAACATTTTCTGATCTATAACTGACAATTGTTTAAACAAAACTGGATTTTTTTGAATGTCACTCATAGTTGTTTTCAATGAGTTCAAATACGAGTCGTGATTAGTATTACAAAAAGTATTGCCATTACTATTCTTAATATAACATCGGTAAGCTATGGTTATATTAGACTTTGCTCCAGCCCACCTGGAGGGTGTCATTTTTGAAAAAACATATGATTCCTTTTTGTGTGACAGGTAAAAATAAAGCTATTTTGTCCTGTGATCTCACAGTTCCTGTATCGAAAAGTAAATTCTCCCAAGTCTCATTTATCCCCAAAGGGACAGCGGACATTATCAGTCCTCCATATGCTGTCGGTATAGCTGTACAAACCCAGCAATTTGAAATGTTCATAGTCTCTGCATATACATGTTTCATGGCTAGATATGTGTTAAAATTTGGATGCCAGTCTATAGACGTTTCATCACGCCTTCCCACTTTCACTTGTGTGGTTGTGTATAGGATAAACCACAACAAGAGGAAAATTGTCACAATTACAGTCAATAAATGTACACTCAACAAAATGATTATGCAACATCTCTGGGGTTGATCTAAACTTCTATTCGCTTTGTTTTTGGCCATCTCGGTCTGGTTGTGTATCAGTCACAAAGTTTTTATCAAGTTGAAAGTTCTTTACCGGTTTACAATGCGTCAAATGAACCCAGGACGTCCTCTCGGCCACTCTAACTGCAGTAGGTGTTGCCAACAGAACCTGGTACGGTCCCTCCCACTTTGGACTTGCCCAATTCTTCCTTTTCGTCACTTTCAGCCAGATCCACGACCCTGGGGCCAAGACTGCTTCCATCGGTCTGGTCTGTTCCTTATCTGAAAAAGAGTTAAACTGCAAAACAGATTTATTTGTTAACAGTTTCCTCATATAACTAGCTAATGAACTGTCAGCCTCTTGCTCTGCAGGCATGAGAGCTTTCCACTGAGGCACATAATATGTTCTCCTGAAAACCATTTCAAAGGGAGTCAAACCCTTTACATTTGGAACCGTTCTCATACTCAGCAGTGCTAAAGGCAGACAGTATATGCAATTCTCTTGGGTCTCCTCTACTAGCTTCCTAAGTTTGTTTTTTAGGGTACCATTGTACCTTTCCACCAGTCCTGCTGACTGTGGGTGGTAAGCACAATGTTTTTTTAAGGAGATACCAAAAAATCTCCCAAGCTGGTGAATCATCTGATTCACAAAATGTGTGCGATTGTCACTATAAATCCTTTCCGGAATGCCAAATCTAGGGATTACTTCTTTTATCAGGGCTTTTGCCACTGTTGCTGCATCCAGGTTTTTAGTTGGAAAAGCTTCTAGCCATTTAGAAAACATGTCTACAATAACTAAACAAAACTTTTTCCCTTCACATTTATTCAATTCTATGAAATCCATACAAATAGTATGGAACGGGTATGGTGGTATAGGAAAACTTCCTTGCTTGGTTTTAAATGCTCCTTGTGCATGGTGCTTGTTACAAGTATGACAAGCTGCACAAACTTTTTTTGTGTAGTTTGTGTATCCGTATGTTTGGAATATTCGTTTTACTAACTGTACCATCCCCCCAGTTTAGACATGGCACTGCCCATGGCTCAACAAAGCTGCATATCTAAATAAATTAGATGGCAATATCGGTTTTCTTTCTTTGGAAATGTACAGTCCATTCTCAAAAATTGCACCTCGTCTTACCCATTTTTGTTTTTCTGCTTTTGTAGTAAGGGTCTGCATTGTTTTTAACATGTCTAAATCTAAAATCTCAGAGGGTTGTAATTCCTCATTTAAAAGTACAGTTTCTGAGTCTGAGGCTGCTTACTTTGCAGCTGCATCAGCTCGTGCATTGCCTTTCGAAATCTTATCCTGCTGTTTTGTATGAGCTATACATTTACGAATAGCTACTTTGGTAGGTAACTGAATAGATTCTACTAACTCCAAAATAAATTGTGCATGATTAATAGGTTTTCCAGTAGATGTTATCATTCCTCTATTTTTCCATTGTTGTGCAAATACATGTACCGTAGAAAAAGCATACTGACTATCAGTATATATGTTCACACACTTGTTTTTTGCTAAAGTACATGCCCTCGTCAAAGCTATCAATTCTGCTGCTTGTGCAGATAAGTTGTGTGGTAAGGATTGAGGTTCTAAAATTTCAGTGTCTGTAACTACTGCATACCCTACCAGATTCTTCCCTGTAGGACCCCTTCTGCATGAGCCGTCCACGTAATATGTCACCTCGGCATTATCCAAGGGCATATCTGTAAGATCTTGTCTAGGTAAAGCTAACTGTTCAATTTCCTGCAGGAAGCTGTGTGGTGTGCCCTCCGCAGGAGTTGGAAGTAATGTTGATGGATTCAATGTCGTACATCATTCAATTGTCATATGAGGTTGGCTCAGCAGTATAGTCATACATGAAAGATGTCTAGCAGGAGAAAGGTATGGCACTTTCTCTTGCAGTAAAATTATTGCAACTGCATGAGGCACTCTCAATGTGAGAGGGTGGAATAACACCACTGAGGCCAAAGCCTGTACTGCCATTGTGGCTGCAACTACTGCTTGTACACAGTGAGGCAAAGATCGTGCCACTGGGTCTAACTGTGATGAATAATAGGCTATGGGGCATTGCTTGTCCCCATGTTGTTGCATCAATACTGACGTCATATATCCTTGCTTACAATCTACGGTCTGAAAGAACCGTTTGTGATAATTTGGAAGTCCTAAAACTAATGAAGAAGCTATCAACTGCTTCAACCTGCAGAAAGCCGTTTCTGCTTCGGGTGTCCATTGTAAGATATCTTGTGCTGCCATTGGTGGCTTATATATCAAGTCAGTCAGTGGAGCAGATTCCAAAGCATAATTTGGTATCCAGCTCCGACAAAAATTAGTTGTACCTAAGAAAGACATCATTTTTTCTTGGTTGTTGGTTTGAGTGCTTGCAAAATTGCTGTTTTTCTTTCCTCATCTAGTATTCTACCTTCATTGGATATTACATATCCTAGGTATCTAAATTGTTTTCTCCAAAGTTGTAACTTACTTTTGTTTACTTTGTGTCCTTGTATTGCTAAAAATTTCAATAATGCTACAGTATCCTCCCTGCACTGTTGCTGGGTGGGGGCTGCTAGCAAGATGTCATCTACGTAAAGTAGAATTTGACTACCTCCCGGTGGGGTAAACCCTGCCAGGTTGCTAGCCATTTCTTGTGCAAATATTGTTGGGCTCTCACAATATCCCTGTGGTAGTCGAGTATACGTATGCCTTTTACCCTGAAATGTAAATGCAAACCAATATTGACTATCAGGATATATAGGTATTGAAAAGAAAGCATTGCTAATATCTACCACAGAGAAATACTTCTGTTGTGGTTCTAAATCGTTTAACAAGGTATGTGGGTCTGGCACCATAGGTGCTCTAGGTATTACTGCATTATTTACAGCTTGTAAATCTTGTACCATCCGCCATTCCCCATTTGCTTTTTTTAACAGGAAATAGGGGTGTATTACATGGTGAATCAGGAGATTCTACCAGTACTCCTTCTTTGAGTAATGCTGCTATTATAGGCTTAATTCCTATTTCTGCATCCTTTCTCAAAAGGTATTGTCTTTTCTGTGGTCTAAAAGCTGACTTTGGGGTAATTGTAACTGGTCCTGCTGTTTGAATAAGTCCTACATCTGACTTGCCTGTTGACCAGAGAGTTGTCGGAATTTCACATAAGGCCTTTTCTTCTTCTAATAATAAAACTGCTAATCAGCTGTCCTCGCTAGATTGCAAGTGTACAGCTGAATGTGTCTGTGTCAACCAATTCAGTTTTGTTTTTGTATCCCTTGTTCTGATAGTTCTAAATCAGTTTGTTTCTCCCATCTTGTTACTTTTTCTCCTAAATCTGCCCATTTGACACTTTTGTTCTTTGTCAAGCTAACATGTGGTAACCGATTTGATCTATACAATGCAAGGAATTCTTGAGGTAATGAACAGCTAACTACACTGTTCCCCTCAGTATCCCAGTACAAAGTACGCAAAACCAATCTAGTTGCGCAATTTCTAAACAATTCTTGCTCATACTCTCTATCAGGTCCTGGTGTAGTACAGTAGTATAGAGTACAGTGTAACAAATGCTGTCGATCAGTGTCAAGGGAGGGGGCTTTACTGATGGCTACATTCATCAGTTCCTCGGTTACTGCCCCTGGACCAGTTGTGACTAGGTCCTGGCTGTACCAGTAAAAGGTTTCACCCTCCGGTCGCACTACAAAGGTATCCATTTGTCTCTGTACCTCCATACCTTGTACAGTTGGAGCTACTGCTATGCCAAATATCTGCATAAGGTCCCTGCCCAATAGGTTTACTGGACACTTTGCAGAAACAACAATTTTACTTCTCTGGGTCATACCTGAAACAGGGTCAGTTATTGCTATATCATGGGAAAGTGGTTCCCTGTATAGCTGTCCATTTGCGGCTTTTACTTGTATATAATCAGGTGATTCTGAATGTTCCGGTAACTTGGAGGGGTGTACCAAAGTTCATGATGCTCCTGAGTCACACAGGAATTTGACTTCCCTTCCCTCCACCAGAAGTGTAACTTCCGGTTTCGTATCTGCCAAGTAGAGCTCTAAGCTCAATAATGCTAAGTCCAAAATTTCACTTCCTTCATCCTCCATATCTACTTGCACTTCCTCAACTCCCTCTATCACATTTACATTTGCTTTTTGTTTATTAACTTTTCCTGATGATTTCTGACTTTCACTTGATGTATCCTCACTATCATATAGTCAGTCCTCATCTCCCTTATCTTCTGTGATTACTTTTTTGTTTTGCCTACAATCCCTTGCTAGATGTCCCTTTTTCCCGCACTTGAAGCATTCACCTCTCTTTTTCCTTTCTTCAAAATCTTCTGATCGTTTGTCAGACTGTTTGCTCCCCTGGGCATTCTTCTTGCCCTTTTTACCTGACTGTAATACAAATACTTCAGCTCCGTCTTCAGCAGTGAAGACTTGCGCCTTATTTTGCTTTTTACTATTAAAATGTCTTTCAGCATGTCTAGCGTATTCGAGTAAGGCTTGTAGCCTCCCTGTTCGATGATCTATCATATGCTTCGTGATGAAGCTACTAATAGGTGCAATGCAACCTTTCAAAAATGCATTTTTTAATTGTTGTTCATACGGGGAATCATTTGTTTGGTTCTCAGGAACCGACATACCACTATGATTATTAAAACATTCTAATAATCTAGCATAATATCCATCTATTGTCTCATTTTCCTGTTGTATGCATTGATTAATGCAAGTCCAGTCTGCTCTAGGTTTCCATTTCTCAGAGATTCGGTCTGTCAGACCTTTCACTCTGTTGTCTAACTCTGTGTCACTATGTGGGAGTGGTCTAAGCTCTGCATTACGAGGATTCCAGGTGCCACAAATCATGTGCCAATCTGGACCTATAATTTGTCTTACTACTTTTTCTACTTCTTCCCCGTTCAAGTGGTGACTTAACCTCATGCCTTGTAAATCTTCTAAAAATTTTGTAAAATTAACTTTCGGATGGGGGATTCCCTCAGTAGCCTTCCGGATGTCCTCCGGTGTCCATGGTCTATATACTAAGAGTGTTGGGTCTTGCCCTTCCTGTCCTGCCTGAGGATTTGGGACTTCTATAAGTGGGCATATTTCTTCCTCACTCTCATCCTGTAGATTTCTCTCTATTTGGTATGGCTCTGTGTCCCTATGTGTTTTACGTGTTCGGGACCTAGTCTCAATAGGATCTCTAACAATTGGTTGTGGTCTTGCTGAAACTTCAGGATAACGTGGAGACGGACCAGCCTGTCCACTCGCTTCATATCCTGAAAAGAGTAAGGGAGGGGGCAAGGGAGGAGGAGGAGGAGCTGTTGCTATTACCAAGTTATTATCCTCTTTGTCTAAAAATAATGTTTTTGAATTTTTAAGCTTCTGTTCTCTACAATTTGCTTCCTCAATCCACCTGTGTGCCTGAGGAATACCTAATTGGCGTTGCTTTTTTGCCTGACCTACCGCATCAGATTTAAGCTGTTTAAGGAGTTTAACTAGTGAAGTTTTATCTAGTTTACCATCAAATTCATATTTACTAACCCATTTCGTATAGTACCTAACGTTATCAGAACGTTGTAATTGCATGTATTTTGCGTGTTCGGTTAGGGGCGGATCTCATGAGATTTTAGTGCACTGATTACCCATGTCAAAGAAAATGTTACGTAACCCTTTTTTTATCACGTGATATCAAGTTCTCAGTTCCTGTTCACAGTTTATCTAGAATAACTGCCTACCTTATTCTGTTACCCTGATCTATGACCAAATATACTGTACTTCCTTTTGTCCCTGATCTGCAAAACAAATCTTGACAATAATATACTGTAACCTAGTCCCTGATCTAAAACAGAAAAAAGCCAAATTCTTCCTACCTGAGCCTCCGGTATTGAACTGTTCAAGTTCCGCTTTTCAGCCACAGATCAGAAAGTGGCCAGCCTCTTTACACACGACAATTCAGTCAGAGGTCTTTTCACTCAAGAAGAACCATTTCGGTAACTTCTCCTGCGCAGTATTCGACCACCGATACGCTCTGATCTGCAGCTTACCAAGGGAATTCCGGTCCGAAGGACCAAACTGTTAAATAAAATTAAGAATTCAATATACAGGAGGTTCAGATTCAAAAGTTTACTAGTGTACACCAGGAGGCAAAAAAACGTACAAGTACAGAATTTTGTCTGACATGAAACAGGAAGCACACAATTTTATATAGGTTTAACATTTAAGCTATGCCCACCTTACTGATGTGATATGTCACAGGGCATCTACATCACTTTAGCTTACAGTTCTTTATTCATTAAATCTGCTGATGCTGTATATTTTAAAAAACTTTTCCTCTAGATACAATACGGCCTTGCTATCCAGCTGGTCAGTCATAATGTCTTTCTGTAAAGTTACTTGTTCAAGGTTTCATATCAGTTCGAATACAATAGCAGCTTCAGTCTTTTAATACATGTCTTTGTTCTCTGTTACACTTTCTCACACAGCTGCGTGCTATCTTAGTAACACATATACAAGGCCAAATCATTCCAACAGGAAAGAGCAGAAGATTTCATTATTTCACACATTTAATTTCCTGACCCAGCAGATAATCACTTGTGAAAAGCATAAACATTAAAACTTGCTAAGCTAGCATTCTGCCAGGGTCAGAGATCAGCTTTGCTTCAAGCCACACTGCAATTTCAAAACTACTTACATTTACACATGAATTAATTGTACTGTTATATGATTAATAGAATAAAATGCATTATATACTACTTTGCTTTTAAACTAGCATTTCTCATATATTTAAATACACATTTTTCTAACAGAAGGCATAAATAGGCTAAATATGTTGCTATAGAAATTGCCAGTCTAAACAATGTAACATTAGAAGTGTAGAATCAGGAGAACATATAACATAGCCTCCGTAATCAAGTAGATAGGCAGCACAGGATCAGTAACACTTATAGAAGAGACCGACGTAGCTGCTCTCTTATCAACATGTGGCCCTGAATAAAACAGTACTGTTCCTTAATGAGCAAACCAACGGTTCCCCTCTCCTGCAAAAACAGCAGGTGCATACACAAATGAACGCTCCCTTTCTGTGGTTTCTGAATCAACTAAATTAAGCAGTATAAATGCCTTTGTATGGTCATCTTTATCAGAAAATGCAGCCTGTATGAAAATATCGTACTCTTGCTCAAACACTCTCCAGTTCTTTGCAGTATTATTGTCAAACACAGGTGGAGTTGGTTTCAAAAATCCATCTGCCATGCCAGCAAATTATGCCCAAACACACAGACAAATATGGCTCTTGTAATTATAAACGAGCATGCACACATCCAGCACTTATAATAACATTTAAATGCACAATGAACTCTTCGAAATATGGTACTTTGTAAATATGCTTTGTACTGGCTGTATTTTGCAAAATAACTGCACTGTAATACTACACAAACATGCGAACACTTCATACACTTCAGACATCTTGAATAATTTTGATTAATGCAAAAAAGTAGTGCTTAGCAAAAAATGTGGTAATTTCCCTTATTTTATTTGTTTTATGAGATTCAGACTTTATTTCAAACATTTCCTGTAGTTATTTCAAATATTTATCTTAATATATCATAATATCGAATACTTTACTTAGAAATTTGTTTGGAACTTTCTGAATGCCTTGTTTCATATTTTGCGAATAAGAAATCATTTGAACAAGTTTTAATACCTAAAATTCATTTCTGACCTGTTTTGCGAGTTATACATGTAATAGTGATGATTCACTCCTATATATTCCTTCAGTGTTAACTGAGTGCCTCACGGTCTCAAACTGAAGATCTGGACTCCCTTCTGTCCACATGTCCTTTTTAGATATGCCACTTCTGGCACCATGTCTCTCGTACCTCTCTAGTATAGATGATGAACAGGCGGGGTAGTTCATTTATAAGCTTTATTACACAGAAACACATCAGGATGGACAGCAGCTTTACAAAATATAAACAAACTGATTAACAGACAGACTACACAGACATACATGCTTACATCTCAGTAGCTTACTACAAAATGGCAGTCAGGCTTGCACATGCTCAGAATTTATACACTTGTGCAAGCCCCTAGAAAGCTTCTTAAAATTGTACACACACTGATCTACAGGTACTATTCAGTTATCAGAGCATGGTGGCTTATTTTTATATCAAGAAAGAATCATAATACCTTTATCATGACAAGCACAAGTGCTACGTCAATCACATGTAGATCACCAATGTCTTTCCAAATGTCAAGAAACAGCTAAAATGTAAATGTAGTAGCTATACATTAACTAAGACATTATAAACTTGGTATCTGAGAACCAGTTCTGTTTTATACCTATAGCATCACAGAGATGTGAGCCACAATGCCACCACCGTTGCAACAGCGTGCCTGGCAAAAGATAGCTGCTGACTTAAGTGAAATCATAGGCAAAAACTACCTCATTGTGGTGGACTATTACTCTAATAATATAGAAATAATCAATGGACCATCCACTATTTCTCAACAAATAGTAGCTAGATTCAAGACAATATTCTAAAGTTATGGTCTACATATTGAATTGGTTATAGATAATGGTATAGAGGTTATGTCCAGTGAGTTCCAACAGTTTGTTATTGACAACAGATTCATCCATAATATAAGTCCTCACTATCTTTAGTCAAAAGGTGAGGCTGAGAGAGCAGTACAAACTGTCAAAAAGGCATTAAGACAAATGGATCCAAACAGAGCTCTCATAGCAATATTGAGCTATTCCACATAGTACCATAGAAGTAAGCCCTTCACAGCTTATGCTTGTAAGACAGATATGAACTTGGATGACAAAGACAGTCAAAATGCAAACACAAAGTTACTCTATGAAATGCAATGAAACAAATTAACCAAAAAATTAAAGCTTTGTATAAAAAGTTTTACAATTGATGTTATTCTACACATCCCTACTTGTACTATAACCAAATTAAACTGCCTCTTTGAAGTTGGGGGACAGGGAGACACAACTAAAGCTGTAGTCTAGAAAATTACTGAACCATGTTCCCACATGGCGCAAACTAATGATGGTGCTATAGTTCAATGGATCCCTATCAGCTGTCAGAAACTCTAACTTCATATATTCAAAACCATAATATCAAGTATTTGAAAACTCAAAGCTTTTGAATGGAGATTGCGGTACAGCGATGATTGGGAAATTTACCCTTTTCCTCACTGTAGTGCAATCTCAGAGTTGGTATATATAATTTGCAGGGGGGGGGGTGCAGGGGGGACTTGCCCTCAGTCCAAAATGGTAAAAAAAGTAGATTTTTTTTTTGTTGGATGTTCATGTGTTTAGAAAATCTATCATATGTTCTGTTTGATTATTTTTCTTTTTTTTTTTTCAAGCTTTGGAAAAGTCGATCATCTAATGTAGATCTAGTTCAGTGAATTAGATGACATGCCCAAATAGTTCCTGATGCTAAATAACAGGACTAACAACCTGAATACACTGTTCCAGTGAAACAATCAAATCACTTTAAGCCAATAATTGCCAAATCTATGTTTGGCAAATTTGTACCTGTACCGACAACAGATCCACCTCAATCAAAGATTTGAGACAAGAATAGAAGTTTGAGTTTGACAAATGATAGTGACAGACCATGTACAGTCAACCAAACCTATAGAGTGTGACTCTTCCTGATGTAAGTGATTCTGTTTTGTTTAGTGCCTGTGGAAATTCTAATAATTCTCAAAACAGCACTTCTCAAAGTTTTCCTTCAACAGGTTCTCAATTCAAATCATTTCAAGTTCCAGTCGAAGCAGTCTTCAAGTAACAAGGAGTGGTCAACAGATTCATATCCAAAAACACTTCCAGAGTCATGATACAGTTATTGGAACAGTTTAGAAATTGTTTATGATGTATTTTTAATTGTTTTGTAAACAACCATGAATCTGTGGAATCAATCCAGAGTGTTTACTATATGATGAACCAGTTACACATTATTATACTTCCCAAATTCAACAAAGAAGGGTTTTCTGTTAAAGAGGAGAGATGTGATGATAAGTAGGAAAAAGCTGCTCAAGTGTTTGCATATTTTGTTCATATGTAAAATAGCCTTTGTCATTTTAAGGTTAACGTATACTGTTACCCTTTTAAGAATGTACATACCCCATAATGCACCACATTTTCTAAGCCACAGTCTGTGGTATATCTCAAAATTTCTAACATGATCAGTGAAACTTACTCAGTAACCATTGCTGAATGCTCTGGCACACTTTTGCATGAGCTCAGAGATGCTAAGCACCATCATATCCCTTCTAGTCACATCTTGACTGCAGGCCCAAATACATACTACATAACATACATTTGTTTACAAAGTCATTATCTGTACCACTGATAAACCACAGGGAAGTGGGAAAGTCACATATTAATAGTGTTACACATGGTTGTTCATCTGCCTGCTTTCAGTAGTCCTGCAGTTATGGAGTCCTTTACCATGCACCAGGGCTTGTCTGATGTCAGAGCTACACTGGACACTGACAATGCTGGCAGCCTTACAATATGACAGTATGAGAGCACAGTGCCACTGTCAGCAATGGTGAATGTAGCAGGAACAGTACAGTAATGTCCAGTGACACAGCTCTTTTGCCATTGGAACCAGCCCTCCTATCTCTCCAGAGCCTGCAGAAGGAGAAGTCAGGTTTGGCACCCCTGCTGAGTGAGCACCCTCATCCCCGGTCATAAATTAACAGTGGGTAGTGGGACATCCACAGAGCATTGGGGCAGGATTCTCGAGCATTGGGCCAGTGACTATTAACATTATGGCTTTTGCTCATTGCCTGAAATTAGGTGTCATAAAGGGTATTATTCAGTAGATGAGCAAGGCTGTCCTCTAATCACAAGCAGATGACTATGTACATGAAGGAATTGCCCGAAAGATTGGTGTGTTGGACAGCATATGAATGCCATCACTGTATCCATGGGATGGTCTACCTATACACACTATGGTAAATGTAATTTCTCTAACTGCCACTTGTCAGCCTCCACTGTGGACACACCTATACAAGGTAGGTAGGTTAAGGTCATGTACTGCTACCTCCTCCACATCACCCACTGGTGTTGTGCCTGGTGCAGCACAGTGCAGCTGCACATGGCTTAGACTACATGACAGTCAGGCATATGGCATGATCATGCAGTTGTAGTCTTGTCATTCACCTTCATCCTTGGTAATGGTTGTTGGTGACTGTACCATTCCTCACAGAGGATGCACCTGTCTGAGTCATTCCCACCTGAGGTCCCATAACACCTGTCATTCATACAGTGGGACATCTGCAAGAGGTGTATTCCCTGGAACCGATAGTGAACAATTAGGTACTACATCTGGAAACCTAACTCATCAAGAAGCAACCCCCCACAACACTGTATACAAAGCATCCCCAGTCTTTTGTTCATATCACACACTCCCTTCCGAATCTATAGTTCCCCACCACCAGTGTGCTCATTGCAAATACCTGTCATCTTGCCCTTCCCCACCTCTGCATATGATAGATGTGCCTTGCCTTCATTGCTGTGTTATATGAGTAGTTGATACCTGATGCACAGCATTGCCAGTCAGTGCCCTGAACAGCATAGCCTGGGTGTATTACTGCATGCATCAGTTTTAGTTTGTTGTGTCTATTTTTGCCCATAGTGCATGACCAGATGCCACCTCTCAAATATCCCTATTTTAGAAGATGGTACCCATTTTCAGGCCTGATTTAACCCAGTACACAATGTACCTATTTTTGGAGGCATGTCTCTATTTTCAGGTTTGAGTTAGCCCTTCACACAGTTTTATGAATCTCCCCTCATCACACATGATTTTGAAGCTGTGTGAAAATCACACCACATGACCAACATACTAGCGGCACCAATTATTTTATGGGTGAGGAGACTTTTCTCACCTCTGCATCATACTGTGGCTCACTACCCTGTGCTCCAAGTCCATTGCTGGGTCTACCATCTACCTCCTAACCCCATAGACTGCCTCTGATAGGGCTGAGGCTGGTGCAATTCTTAAGGCTATCCTGGTGGTATGCCTTTCAACATACACTGTTGTTTTTTCCATTTCTGATCTACCCCATTACCCCCTCCTTCCCTTACAGTTCCCATGGGAAGATCTGAGAACTGCGCATGCAATGGGGATTTAAAGTGTCTTGCCCCACTTTTGCAGTGTCACAATCATGTTCCCATCCTATCCCCTCTTTGGACCATGCCTCCTGTTTGTGACATCTGTTGTTTCCACTAGGATTATCATGAGAGAGGCCTACAGAACTGCACTCTCACCAGGGATGGTAACGCCCATCCCTCCCTGCCCCTCTGTCAGTCACCTGAAACACTAACTGAAACTGAGTCAGCTGTACCATTGACAAGGCTTTATCCAGCTATGCCACCAAAGCAGCCCAGTGGCACATCTTACATTTCCTTTTTTCAGAAGCAAACCCAAATGACATTGTGTGATAGAATCTTGCAATACAGTTCATTAAAGTCTACAGATTTTATACTGTCTTTTTGATATTCAAATGTGCTTATATTTTCCATCATTTTGATACTCTCTATTTTTTAAATGTGTTTCTGAGTAGTAGCCTACATTCCTAATAGAAGCGGGAAGAGTTATATGTTATTTGGAATTCAAATTTTATGCTAATTACATGTCAAATTTTTGGCTGAATGTACCTACTTTTCAAAGACCTTTGTATTTATTTTCAGTGTCTACCGCTTGAGCGGTATGGCCACAACTTTGCCATTGCCACAGTATATTATGCCCACCTCTACCTCACATGGTCTTCCCTTGCTGCCAGTTCCTCTAATGGTTCTTCATCTGGCACCTCCTCCAGCACCGGCACTGGTTTGTTTGGTGTGTCAATGGCAATCTTCGGCTTTAGCTGACTGCATACTACTATGTTGTAAAGAACTGCACTGACAGTACATATCTTGCTGCAGGTCTCCGAACATACTGTTGTGTGCTACTGGACAAATCTAGGCAGTGAAATTGGGCCTACATCAATCTAAGCATCTACTCCCTTATGCTGTGGGTCTGCAACAGTGTTATGTTGTTCTACATCTGGATCATGTTATGTGGGTTGTGCATTGGTGTCATAACCGACAGATCTAGAACATAGCTGGTATCACCAATATATATCCCTCTGGAAGGTCAGCCTGGGCAAATCATTGGTATCGGATGAATGTGTGCCAGATGAGAGAACTGCCTAAATCATGTACATTGTATATAAATTCCTCTACATAGCACGTCACCTGGCAGATGATAGATTGGAAAGTATTCTGGATGATTATTGTTGTCCATGTTGACAAGGCAAGGCCATGATAAGGATGTGGGTGCAACCAATGGTCCAATGAACATCAAAGAAATTGGTGCGTCATAGATCATCCTCTCAGTGTTCTCTTCTCTGTGGTCCTTGGGAACCACATATTCTCCTGCACACTCTGGAGCATAAAATTAAGGAATTGGTGTTGAATTGTATGATGGATGCCTGTGACAGACTCACTGTGTCCCCTAACAGGCACTGCAAGGTCC